>NC_051162.1:106871793-106910453 GCF_013339745.2 Dermacentor silvarum | reverse complement strand
GCCGATGCCGGGTGTTTGGACCTTTACGGCCCCTCGGTGGAGGCAACACACCTCTTTGGCCTCCGCTTCGCGTAGACGGCACCTCCAGACTGACCCACCTGGAGGAAATCGGCAGTCGCCCTTTCCTGTCCCCCTCTTCAATCTTTGTCTTTCTCGCTTTTCTATCTTTCCTGTCTTCTAGTCACTTCTTCTCACTTCTGAATTTCTGGGCGGCAAGGGTTAACCTAGTGTACTTATCCAACCTTGGGTATTTCATATTAGGTTATAGCGGTGATGCATGGCTGGCGTCTGCAAGTATTCCAACCTTGTAGCGTCCCCTTGTTGGGCTCGGTGGTGGGTGGCTACCATCGCCGCCGAATTTTGCAATTTTATATGGCTAACGCTTTTCCCTCACTACCTGATCGCTCCCTGAAAAGGGGGCGCACCGATGAAATTTTCAATCTTTTTTTGCAACCTAAAGAAATATTTCCCAAGTACCATGTAATACATAGTCAACACGATACTAAGACAGTCCGAATGATTTCACCCTTTGTTGTAGCAAAATCTCTCAAGGAAGCAATCGGCTATAAGGTAACAAAGATGGGAAGTGGCGACCTTCTTCTTGAAGTCCGCGACAAACTACAGTACGATAAACTTTCTAAACTTGTGGCATTTGGAGACATTCCTGTTTCAGTGGGTCCACACAGGTCGATGAACACAGTGCGCGGTGTCGTCTCGGAAGATGACCTCCTTGAACTGAGTGAAAGTGAATTACTTGAAGGATGGCAAGACCAGAACGTAGTCAAGGGGCAGAGGATAACACTAAGGCGAGATGATAAGCAAATACCTACCAAGCATATTATCATTACTTTCGGAACTAGCGACCTACCAGAATCAATTGAAACTGGCTACTGCAAGCTACGTGTCAGACCATACATCCCGAATCCCCGCCGATGCTTCAAGTGTCAGCGTTTTGGGCATGGGTCGCAAAACTGCCGAGGGCGCGCTACTTGTGCTAAGTGTAGTTCAAATGAACACGCTTCTGACATTTGCACTTCAGCAACCCGTTGTGCCAACTGTGAAGGAGATCATCCCGCCTACTCGCGATCGTGCCCCTCGTGGAAAAAAGAGAAGCAAATTATAGAACTGAAAGTCAAACTAAACCTATCTTTCCCAGAGGCACGTAAGCGTTTCCATCTCCACAATCAGTCTAGTCCTTCATACACCGATGTGGCGCGCCGGGGGGCAGCACCACATCATCCGGCGGCCGCCCAAGTCACACGGAGTGTGACGGCGGTCACGTCACCAGCCCCCCCGGCTGGAGCAGCCAGCGCTGTTCCGCCCCCTGCCAAGGAGGGCCAGCAGACCCGCGGGCTTGCTGGACCCAGGGCCACTGCCCGTGCAGTAAGGCCCGAAATCCCCGCGAATGTCCCCGCTGAGCGGGCACTATCCACCGCCTCAGACGAGGTGATGGACACAAGCAAACCACCGGCGTCTCAGACGCCCAAAGAACGGCGCAGCTCCCTCGAGCGCGTCGGGAAGAAAGGCAAAACCCCCATCACGGGGCCTGGAAAGGTCCCGTGAAGTAACTTCTATTTCTCTTTGCACACATCACTAACTCTCTTCCAATATGGATACCCAAGTGTTACAGTGGAACGTGAGAGGACTTCTACGTAATCTTGATGATGTAAAAGAACTCCTCCGCAAATTCAATCCAAAGGTGATGTGTGTACAAGAAACACACTTAAATTAACACAGAAAAACTTTCTAAGGCAATATGTCACTTTCCGCAAAGACCGCGACGACGCTCTCGCCTCATCGGGGGGTGTAGCCGTAATGGTCAGTAAGGGCGTTGCATGTCAGCAATTAAGCCTCCGAACGTCCCTTGAGGCAGTTGCTGTCCGAGCATTGTTGTTTGGTAAGCTAGTCACCATTAGCTCTGTCTACATCCCACCTTCCTATCAGCTTTCCAAAACGCAGTTTCAGAGCTTCATCGATGAACTTCCTCCACCATACATAGTCGTAGGTGATCTTAATGCCCATAGCCCCCTGTGGGGCGACTCTCGTTGCGATGCGCGAGGGCGCCTTATAGAAAATTTTCTGTTTCTTCAGGTGAATGTTTATTGAACAAGAAAGAACCTACATACTACAGCATTACACACAACACATACTCGTCCATAGACTTAAGCATAGTGTCGAGCACACTAATGCCTTACCTGGAGTGGTCCGTCGTTAAGAACCCCTATGGAAGCGACCACTTCCCAATTATGTTAAACTCAACGAAACAAGATGGATGCTTGCCACGATCACCTCGATGGAGCGTAGACTCGGCCAACTGGGAACTGTTCCGAGAGCTGACACACCTAGGCCGTCATGACATTGTTGCTCTTAACGTAGACGACGCCGTAACATATCTAACAGGTTTTATTATTGATGCTGCTACGAAATGTATTACACAAACTAACGGACTGACTAAGAAACGTCGCATTCCTTGGTGGAACGAAGAATGTCGTAAAGCGCGCAAAAATCAAAACAAAGCATGGGGATTACTTCGCGATTCTCCTACTGCCGAAAACCTTATTAATTTTAAACAGGTTAAATCGCAAGGCAGAAGGACACGTAGACGTGCAAAGAGAGAGAGTTGGGAGAGGTACATTTCTGGTATAAACTCTTACACAGATGAGGCAAAGGTATGGAATAGGGTTAATAAATTAAAGGGCCGTGAGACGAACCCGCCGCCCTTAGTGAATATCCAAGGAGACTGCCTGGAGGATCAGGCAGATTGTCTGGGCGAATACTTTGAATATGTCTCCAGTGCATCTCATTACACACAAACATTCCTTAGGTTCAAAGAGCGTGCAGAGCGACAGCCCGTTAATCGGAAATGTGCTCGAAATGAAGATTACAACCGCCCGTTTAGTTTAGCTGAATTTAAAACTGCTCTCGCTTGTTGCAACACCTCAGCACCAGGTGCTGACCGTATCATGTATGAAATGATCAAGCACCTACACCCTGAAACACAAGAGACCCTCCTCTCTCTTTTTAATGTCATGTGGGCCGCTGGTTACATTCCATCTTCTTGGAAAGAAGCTATAGTAATCCCCGTATTTAAACAGGGCAAGGACCCGTCCTTGCCCAGTAGCTACAGACCCATTGCTTTGACAAGCTGTCTGTGCAAGCTCTTTGAAAAGATGATTAACCGGCGTCTAATTTTTGTCCTAGAAAGCAACGGCATACTAGATCCTTACCAATGCGGCTTCCGAGAAGGTAGGTCGACTACAGACCACCTTGTCCGCATGGAGACAATCATAAGGGATGCCTTTATACACAAACAGTTTTTTCTCTCCGTATTTCTTGACTTAGAGAAAGCGTATGACACCACATGGCGCTTTGGTATCATCCGAGACCTTTCCGCTATGGGTATCCGCGGCAACATGTTGAGTACTATCCAAAGTTACCTTTCTAACCGTACCTTTCGTGTAAGGGTGGGCCAAGCCTTGTCTAGGTCTTTCACCCAGGAAACTGGTGTCCCGCAAGGCGGTGTGCTTAGCTGTACACTGTTTATTGTGAAAATGAATTCTCTACGCACGGCTATTCCACGAACGATGTTCTACTCTGTATATGTAGATGATGTCCAGATTGGTTTTAAATCGTGCAACTTTGCTGTCTGCGAACGACATGTCCAGCATGGCTTAAATAAAGTGGCTAAATGGGCTGATGAAAACGGTTTTAGGTTGAGCCCACAGAAAAGCACATGCGTCCTTTTCACTAATAAGAGAGGAATAGTACCAGACCCTGCTATTGAGCTGTCTGGTACCACATTACCTGTAAGCAAAGAGCACAAGTTTCTAGGCATCATATTGGACTCAAAACTCACATTCGTTCCGCACATCAAATATTTGAAGGCTAAGTGCCTGAAAACAATGAACTTACTGAAGCTGCTGTCGCGTACGACATGGGGCAGTGACAGGAAATGCATCTTGAACTTGTACAGGTGCCTTGTCGGCTCACGACTTGACTACGGGGCGATAGTTTACCAGTCTGCTGCACCCAGCGCTTTAAAAATGTTGGATCCTGTTCACCATTTAGGAATCCGCCTCGCGACTAGGGCCTTCAGGACAAGCCCCGTACAAAGCCTTTATGTGGAAGCGAACGTGTGGTCGCTCCACCTTCAGAGGACTTATGCCAGCTTTACATATTTCCTTAAAATAAATTCAAACCGTACACATCCTACCTATTTTACCATAAACGATACCACATCTGCCACACTATTTAATAATCGACCAACAGCGAAGCAGCCCTTCTCGCTACGCATGAGAAAGCTCAGTGAAGAAATGGGTGCTGCACTACTTGAACATTGCCTAATGTCTCCAGCGAAGCTGCTACCGCCGTGGCAGTGGCAGCTGGTTGAATGTGACACATCGTTTATTGAAGTCACAAAACACGCGCCAGATGCACACATTCAAATGCACTTTTTAGAACTAAAGTCAAAATACTCTTGCCCTGAATTTTACACAGACGCATCAAAGTCACATGCTGGTGTTTCCTATGCGGCAGTCGGTCCGTCTTTCTCGGAATCCGATGTACTTTATCCCCACACAAGCATCTTTACGGCAGAGGCCTATGCAGTACTATCGGCGGTGAAACACATTGATAGATTGAAATTCCAAAAGGCTGTAATATTTACCGACTCTTTAAGCGTTGTTAAAGCGTTAATGATGCCGCAAAAACATAAACACCCTGTAATTATGAACCTCTACTCACTGATCTGCTCTGTTTATGCATCTAAACAACAAATCATAATGCTGGGTGCCTGGGCATAGAGACATCGAGGGTAATGTTCTTGCCGACCAAATGGCCACATCAATAACATCACACGCTATTAATCCTACCGTTGCTGTCCCTGTAACAGATTTGAAACCTTTCTTGCGGAAGAAACTGCGAAGCTACTGGCAACGCTTGTGGGATGCGCAAACAAATAATAAGCTTCACTTGATTAAGCCACAGTTAGGTTTCTGGCCCGCTGCATCAAAAACACGGCGAACTGATGTCCTATTCTGTCGCCTCAGAATAGGACACACATATGGTACCCACAATTTTCTATTGAATGGTAATGATCCTCCAACCTGTGGTAGATGTGGCGAGAGGCTCACCGTTCTTCACGTCCTCCTGGAATGTAGGGAAGCCGAGAGAGAGAGGAAGAAACATTTTCCTCTGGCATACCGCTGTTCTATCCCTCTTCATCCCGCTATGTTTCTTGGCAAAGAACCGCTTTTCATTACCAAAGCAGTCCTCGCCTTTTTGAATGATGTTGTCTTGCATGTTATAAGACCAAGAAATACGTAATGCATCCTCTCTCAAGAGGATGCCACTGTGAGAATATAGCACATGCCTCCAGGCCCTTACATCTCAAGGGCTCTGTTAAGGCATTAGTGTTTTTGAAACTTTTAGCCTCTGACATATCTTAGTATATCATCAATCTTTCACAATGCATACCTCGTATCCATAGCACACTTCATTAGTCATTGCCATATTCTTAGTACCTATAGATTTTACGCATTTTACAGCGACTATTTTAGGCCTCTTTACAGCCATGCCACATCTGTTTTATCCAAACCTTCTAATTCACCATTCATGTACCACTGACAAGTCATTATCATCGCCTTGGCGCTCTTTGGCTACATCTGGCCCTTGCGCCAAAAAACTCCAACAATCATCATCAATCATCATCAAAACTAATTTCATGCCTCCGAGTGCTGATGCGACAACACGAGAAGGACATATATGTCAGCATTTGCTGCTTGAAGCCACGTCAATACAAGGCAATCGAAAGTGCCTGTTACCAGCGGCAATATAGCACGAAAGATGCCTATTTTTCTGCAATCGAATGACTCCGCCATCTGTAGTGTTTTGCAGTATTTGGTCGCGGCGATGACAGATGGCACCACAGATTTGTTTCAGTGACGTCACGTACAGATTAGGCCTTCAACCATTGATGTCCAGAATTATTCTCAAGACCGCCGGCATAACACCAAAAAATATGCTCTCACGTGGGTGCACATGATCCTGAATGACCTAATTCGCATTCAGCAGCGAACACCGTCCACATTTTTACTCCTCTCTTGCGGCTGCCCACACCTGTTTCAGGTGCTGGTGCCCGCGTTGCCTAGAGTGACATGATACACGACACAATTTTATGTATGCATAAAACAGGTAATTGCAAATGTTCACCACCTCATGTGGGAATGTGCTGCTCTAATACATTCCAGTGAATGCATCATAAATTTTTCCTCAGTGATGTATTTTCGTTCAAGTGAATTTAGAAAGTTTTGCATAGTGGCTTAGAAATACAGAAATGTAATATTTCTCAAAAAGAAGTACCCAAGTGGCTATGAAAATTCAAATTTCTTAGTTAAATTCTTGTAGCAACCATCGTCTATTTTAGCACTTGCCACAAGGTAGCTGGAACACCGTGTATATACGCGACTAAAAAGGAAACACGTTTAGTGCCGACGCTTATAGCACCAGCTAACGCCAGAAAGTCCTACGTGGAAACATAAACATTAGCATTGATTAGAGAAAAACTCTGAACAAGGCATTCATGATTGCATTCTGCGGGGCGTCTCTAGCAACGTTCGGTATACCCATTCTTGGGAATAATAGTGGCCCAATTGAAAAATGAAAACCTAGGGAGAACACCTAAAATGAACTCCTGGTTTGTGGGCTCTTTCTTTTGGTAGTTCTCACATGCGATATTGAATAGCCGCACTCTGGGTTCCCACAACTACATGTCGAACACAACTGGAATCACGTGGAAGACTTCCCTTCTGGTGACGTGACCTCGCTTCCCAAAGAATACGCTAAGAAAAGTACATATAGCGCTGTATTTCGACACTATTGAGTGTGCAATCATATTAAAACATGACGTCGCTTACATCAGGTGCATAAGAAAACGTGACTACGTTCTCCCGTGCGCAAATGACCTTCCCTTCAAGCTTCAAAGCCTCCTGTTCAGCCACCATCTTATTTGAACAGCAATCTACCAGCATCGTTTTTCACTCTGATGGCGTCCTCAGGAAGTTCTCTCTTTTGCCGGCTTCTTCAGAAATGGACCGATACTTAAGTTGGTCGGTGTGTCTATAGCTGTCTATTTAACCGTCTACGGCTAGCATTGGTTCCCAGCCAGCGTAATCGGCACAATTACAGCCTCGTGCTCCACAGGCTTTCTCCGTCCAACGAACGATTACAAAAACAAATGCAGTTATATGTAGAAACTAGCTCTTGGGGAACTTAGGACAGGTGAACGTACCGAAAAAATGTATTGCAAACAAAGCTCCCTACGAGGGAACTGTCTAGTCACAATTCCTTCGAAACGAAGCTGTAATTGTCTCGAATCACTCAAAGAAGAAGCAAAACTGCAAAAGGAACCACCAACCGAGCGGTCCAGCATATAGAAGTATAAAGACGCGTTTCCTTCAAAAACATGCTAGAATCGGGACAGAGTTCCCAGAGGAGTAAGCTAACAACCGAGAACAAGTTATCAGAAAGGCTTAAGGTAGGACAACAGACAACACACAAATTCATGAAACTGGGTTCTTATCGTGAACAAAACACTGTGAAATAGTTTTGAGAAGGATGGTTTGGTGGGTGAGTTGGTAGTCCATTTTTGAGGCGAGCAGCGCAAAAAAAAAAGAAAAAAAAAGACTTGATACAGCGCCGAAGGAAAAGTGTTGGGCCCGACAAACGAATTTTCAGACCCTCTGGCGGGCTTTTCGCGCACCAGCCCTATTCCCTAGGCCATCGAAGAGCACGAAACAGGAGATGCCAACACTGGAGTCCCGGAAGAGCATTACACGGGTATTGCCAATGCTGGACCTCTGGTAATTCCAGTTCACAGATCAAACCAGCGTCGCAAGGCGCCAGAGCGTTTCTAGAGCTTTCCCTTAAGGGGAAGGAATTGATGTAGTGTCAGCAAGCGCCACGAGCGCACGCATGAAGACCTCAGTGACAGGACGTCACGCCAGAGTTCACTACTTCACCGACTAACTCAATAAACATTTCTTCATTTCCGTTTCGGCGTCTGTTATTTACTTCAATAGCCATCTGTTACGTTGCATGCCTCAGAGATAAAATACTTAGATGTGCATCATTCAGTGGTCAGAGCCTTTCTGCCTCTTACTTTTGCTGCTAAAATTGGTTCTGCCACGTCTGTTTACAGTATATATACTCGTATAATTTCAATAAACCTTAGTTGATAGTCTGTTCATAGCTCTGGGCTCGTCTTCTCTACCTTCGTATCCAGTAATACTTGTTGCGCTGCTTGCCTCAAAATACTAAATAAGCATTCTCAACAGAAGAGCAAAGCTTACGTACATAATACTTGCTGTACGGGCGCGCCAACGAGCACTACAGCCGCATGTAAAGTAGCATTCTCCAGAAACTCTTGAACTCGAAGTAGAGCAGGCGATGAGGAGTTATGTCGCCGCGCTAATGATTTGCAATCTCCGAAATAATGTTGAAATGACTCTTAAGAGCCTGCAAGTATGTTCGAGGCTTCGTAGACTAGGGATGTCGTACGCATTTGTTAGCATGACTGCTTAGAGAAGGAGCGTCACCGGCTCGTGTTGATTAATCGCGTAAGGACGCAGAGAGGGGACAGTTATAAAATCATCAAATTGCACGCTGAAGGACATAGCGGGGAATAAAATTTCATGCAATAGCAAAGTGGAGATTTGCAAGGACCACCTTCCTACAGGAACAATGAATACTCAGTAGTTATTGTTGGGCAAGCTGGATGTATACGGCTGTTGTAAATCATTCTCCTTGTCACAACGCAACAAATATAAAAAGAGAAAAAGAGTACACACAGAGAAGCGCCAACTCTCAAATGCATATTGATGGTTTCAAGCACAGGGAAAAGACTTCCCCGCATGCGAATTACACACTGCCATAGCAATGTCACCGTCATTTGATCATGGCAGCTACTTCTCAAGATAGAGCAGTCCTGGAGAGTACAGTGTGCAAGATGTATTACAAGGACAGCAACACTGCTCAGAACTTGCGAAAGTGCTAGTCTGCACAGATTGTGTTGGTTTTACTTTTAAGAAACGGTAACTTCAGGAAAGTTTTTTTTATGTGTGTGTGTTTGAAGTATAGCTGCCAATTACAATCACGCCCACGTAGTTACCATGGAGCATTGGAGCATATTCGAAGTATTTTTTGGTGTGATGCCAGAAACCACCGATAAGCTGTTGATAGTTGACCCTTGTCTGTTGGTACTGTCATGTTTATGTTCCTCACGTGGCAACAAACGTGATATTGTATAGCGAATCAAGGCCCCTTAAGGGGAGGCTTCCTGGTTCATACGTAACAAAGTGAACTAGCGATGGGAACTGGACCCTTGAGATTTAAATGCTAAGTATAGACTACTGCCTCAGTGTGGGCTAGCCACGGGTGCAAATAATTTTTCTCATAACATCGTTGCCATATTCCAAGATAACTTCCGTGAGCGTCTCCCAACGCGCATACAACGAATACAGAACAGGCGGGAAATTTCATAGCTGTTTGCTTATTTGGAATAGTGATCATTTGATGGCCGTTTTGCGCTCTTTCAAAGAAAAAATTATTTGGCTGGTTTAACATCGCGAAAATGCAAAGTCGTGTGAGAGCGAGAGAAATGGGGTGCAAAAGGCACAGGGGTTAGCCGGAGCACTTTTGATTAGCTACCTTGCACTAGGGGAAGGCTAAGGCGATAATAAATACGGGAAGGATAGCTGAGAGATAAAACAAAGGCGCAAAAATATTGAGGAGATGAGGAATATTCGCTTATGATGAACGTCGTATCAGACGGCTTGGAATTCATTTTCACCATCTGTGTTTCTCCAACGGCCACCCAAATCACGGCGCGCCAGAATTTTCTAATGTGGCTCCCCTCGCAATACAGGCCCTGTGGCAGGTATCGAACCCGCCACCTTGTCGTCAGCAGTGGAACGCCAAAGCCACTGAGCTCTCACGGGGAGCTTGCTGTTTCCAAAAACATACTCGCGCTTTTGTTTTTCGGATATTTGAAAGTTGTTTAAAATTATATTTATGTGGTGCTTTAGAATCTGGTTCTTATACTATAGAAGTTGGACCTTGTGCTTTCTCTGCATAGTATCACCATAGTTGTATCACCATATTGTCACAAAGAGACTGCTGCGGCCATAATTAAATCAATGTAATTCCTAATCAGGAAACCAAAAAACAGACTCATGGTGACTCGTCCAAGAATGTTTGTCATGTCTGCACAACTATGTGAATGAGCAAGGCATCGTTGCTGGCTACAGTACGAAGGCTAACGTAGCTGCAATGGAGATGGCTAAGATATTGTAACCAATCAGAGGCGACAGTGATAAGGCCAGATATAAAAACAGCAATCAAGTCCTTATGCCGCACAAGGCCCCATCCCCTCTCAAAATCGCTCACTCTGATGATAACTTAAATTATGGGGTTTTACGTGCCAAAACCACGATTATGAGGCACGTCGTAGTGGGGGCACTCCGGAAATTTGGACCACCTGGGGTTATTTAACGTGCACCTAAATCTAAGTACACGAGTATTTTCGCATTTCGCCCCTATCGAAACGCGGCCGCCGTGGCCGGGATTCGATCCCGCCACCTCGTGCTCAGCAGTCCAACCCCATAGCCCCTGAGCAACCACGGAGGGTTGATGATAACTTCGTAGAAGAACGAAGGTCTTCTGAATGTTTCTTTTGTGATAAAATTAAACCAGACAGTACGTGTGTACGTCAAGCAGCTGTTGACCTCCTTAAACAAATTTGATGAGTTACCCTTCATTGTTTTCAAGTAAGTGTCTGTTTCTTTATATGCGTGATGATAAAAAGACGTCATATTGGTGCCGAGGATGAAACTGGCACGTGCTCACTTGAAACAATGCCTGTCGTTCACTGGTCAGGCGCATGTCACCGAAGCCATTTTTAGAAATATAAGCAGACTGCCCAGTGACATCCTTGGAGACGGCATCTTTCGAAGCGGAATGTATTGTGCGAAGATTGCGATCGCCTCATTTTGCATTGTTGTGGTTTGCGGCAACAACTGCCGGAGTAAGTACCCTCTCCTGCAAACAGCATTGTAAAAGATGTCATTTGCAATCATCAATGCAGCAGCATGTTTCCAGTGTAAATGTTTTCCATTATGCAGCCTTCAGAAGAGGATGAGTGCCCCAGGAATTGTAGTAGCAATCCTCCGAAAAGTGCACCCGTCTATGTAACAAGCGAAATAAACAATCATTAACGACGTTGAAATGCATTGCTTATGAACTATCATTGCGAAGGAAAGTCTTGCAGAAAACTATAACAAAAATCCTTGCAGGAAATATTTAGGAAAAGGGGACGGGGGGGGGGGGGGCACGCATTTTGTCGCAATCTGTACGATAATGGTTTGAGCACAACTAGGTTTTAAAGCTCGCAATACCGGAAGCGATAATATTACGAAAATGCATTAGGCGGTGATTGTTACTTAATCATTTTAAACTAACACGTTCAAAGCACAAGCGATCCCTGATTTCTAAATTTTTATTCTCGCAAGACACCGTCTTTCCACGACACAACTGCAATCCTGTTGAAGAACGGACAGTTACACCTAATGTTATAAAATTTCATTCCAAAGCGACCTTGTCGCCCCTGGAACGCTCCCACAGTTTATGACCGTCGTTTTTCGAGCCATTCATTTTAATGCGGACGGTAAAAGGGCAAAGTATAACTAAGCTTATTTATAATTCATTGCATACAAAAGTATACTGACATAGCTTAAAAGTGACAAAGTTAAAGTAACAAGTGGTGGAGATCATCACTATCAGCCTGCGTTGACCGAATGGTTGCTGCGCATGGAGGGTCAAATCAGGAGTCAGTTATTTAATTTATGCAATATTGCCTGCAGCGAACACATGTGGACAAGTTGTGCAGCCCAAATGAAAAACAACGGTGTTGGTCATTAAATGCGTCACTCCACAAATATTACGAATTTGAATCTTATTATTTTATTCTTTTACACAGGATGAGTATCGATACAGAAGACGCGTCAATCATTGGCCATGCGATTATAGGTGGGACGTTCTTGAGACAACTATGTTGCACAACTAGCATTTCGTTCATTTAAGAGAAACTGCGCATCAGAATAGCTGCCTTCTCTATACGTGTTTTTTTTTCTTTGATGTCGTAGTACTGTTGTCCGTAATAAATTGGTACCATGACAGCCTTCAAAGTGAATTTTGAAGCCTTATGTTGTTAAACGCGATTTTAACACGGTATTGTCACTGAAAGTGCTACAACCAAAAGGTATTTGACATATTGTCACGTAGCGACGGTGAATAATACATCAAATCTACTGGAAATCGCTTATAATTTAGGTTTGAGACAACGTCTATAAGAAATACAAACATTGTGCTACGACTAGTGTTACATTAGATACCGAATGACATATGGTGCTCCATCGGCAGATCGTCCCCAAACTTGTACTGTGCACAACCACGCTGTTGTCTAATCAGTAATGTGTCCATAGAACGGAAATGTATGCGTAGCTCATATAACATGAATGCACGTTTATTGCATTTTATACATAAAAGTATGACCTAACTTGTAGACAGAAAAGCTGGCGGCTACACAGCACAGCTCAAGCGTTATTTTAGCTTCTAACTTACCACAGTTTACATATTTGTGAGTGAAGGTGTTTGATTTCATTCTGCTGGTAGAGAATATACGACCATGGAAAACAAGATTTCAGCAGTTTCCTCTGGCGTTTATTATTCACAACATTACGATTGCACTCGCGGTGGCTCGTTCCTTCGAATAGCGTCATTAATGCAGTGAGCATAGAAAAAACAAATAATAAGGCTTTTAATGACAAATGCGGGCATTATTAAGGTACACTCTTTCTTCATTGTGAGGTTATAGTCGATATCACGTGCAATAATACACCTGCCAAGTCTTCCTCCTCCACGTTACCGTTAGTTTTACGAATAATTTGTAGAATTATTACACTGATATTGCGAACTACGCCCAGGGATTTTAGAAGTAAAAGAAAACGGTATAATTGCGTATTGGCGTCAGTCTAAGAAGGACACGTATGTCGTGCTAAACACTACAGCGAATGTGCAATAAACATTAACTGCTATCTACTAATGCACCCGTTACAATTAGTACTATGAAGCACAGCTATTGCTTTCCTTTCGAACTGACTTGAACGAAAACTCACGCAGAGTCTTATAGAAAACAGAGATGCACGTCTTAGCATACTTTGCTGGAGATTTCTCGCCCATTTAGTCTTAATGATACAACAAGCTTGGGAACCAATTGGCATCATCGGGTGTCAGAAGGCATATTATAGTTTTCCTTATTTGAATAGTCTATAAAAATGATCTCGAAAATATCCCACCTGCAACAAGAATGCGTCTAGAAGGTAAGAAGCAAGCGTCCAAGGCATATAGTGTAGCCCAACGCAACTCTCTCAATAGATATCGCGCTCTATTAGCGGTTCAGCGCAATTACTACGAGTCCCAAGTTACTTCTACTGAAGGTGAATGACAGGCGCTTTGATGACTTGGAAAAGAAGACGATGATCGGTGGTTGTTGTTGACGCTCTAGCTCGCGCTCGCTGGTAGCCATATCTGCATTTCGAATAGGCTTCTGCAACGCAACGCCCAGGCAGCTTGAAGACTGCCGCCCACCTTTTAATATATATATATATATATATATATATATATATATGAATGAGAAAAAAGGCAACCGAGGGGCCAGATTTTTATTAGTCATATCTTAAGAAGCCAAGAAACAATGACACCAAGGACTGCAAAGGGGAAATTATCCATGGTTCTTAATTCAATGAAGGAGATTATAAGTAAATGGAAATGAAAGTGGATGAAAAAGAAACTGGCCGCAGGTGGGGTACGAACCTACGTCTTCGCATAACGCCTGCGATGCGCTTACCAATTTAGCTGCCGCGGCGCCATTTTCCCATCCACTTTCTGCAGTATTTGGCACTGGCTAATAGTCTGAAGGTTACTTCTAGTTGATAAACATAAATACCCCAGAATTTGAATGGGAAAACGGGGCCACGGTAGCTCAAAATGGTAAGCGCATCGTACGCGTAATGCGAAGACGTAGTTTCGTGTCCCACCTGCGGCCAGTTCCTTTTTCGTCCACTTTCATCTCCATTTACTTATAATTTGCTTAATTCAATTAAGAATCGCGAATAATTTCCCCTATGCTGTCCTTGGTGTCAATGTTTGCTGGCTTCTTATGGAGTGACTATATATGTGTGTATGTGTACCGGGTGTTTCAGCGAACACTTTCTAATTTTTTTTAAAACTGCCTGTGACAGCACAAATCTAGTCCATGAGCAGGTCTACTGGCAGAGGCGGACATTACTTTCACAAAAGATTGAAATGCGCAATCGGCTAATTAACAAAAACTCACTAATTAAGTTTCTCACTAATTAAATTAAGGCACATATCGCAATTTACGAGTTCTAGTGGTTGAGACTGCCTTCACTTATCTGATATTTGGTTGGCATATACAGCACGTTGCCCAGTTTTCCTGAAATAGAAGTAGAAGAGAACAATGCTATATATACCCGGTGACATACAGTCGTCGTTCGACACAGGGAAGTGCTATGGCTGTCAAATGCAGGGCGAAATTTCTCGAGGAGACGGAGAAGGTCATGGCGTTGCTTGGGGTTTAAGGCGCTGTCGATGACGTGGCTGAAAACGTCTTCAGGCGATGTGGCAGGTGCGGGACTACCGGAGAGGGTGTTGACCTCGGACGATCCAAGAAGTTCCAACGTGGTAATGGTGTCGTAAGGCTCCACAGTGCCGAGAGATTCACCGCGAAGCAACGTAATCGGGAATGGGAAGTGGTTGTATACAGGAAGGTGAGTCGCGCCTGCTTGAAGGCCAAGCAGCGCGGTTGGCAGTGGTGAGATGTGGCGATGAACGAAAGCAGTGGAAGGTGTGAAGAGTACGGTAGAGTCGCAGGCAACGGAACAGGACACAGGTGCCAGAACGGATGCGTGCGGATGTATCTGGAGGTCGTCAGTGAGGGACAACTTGGTGCGGGAAAGCGAAACGTCGTCAGATATGGCATTTCCAAGCGAAGAGAAGGCGACTTCTGCACGGAAGCAATCAATAACAGCTTGGTGACGGGAGAGAAAATCCCAACCTAAAATAATATCGTGGGAACAGTGGGGAAGAACGACGAACTCGACGAAGTAGAGCACTCCTTGAATTTCAAGTCTGGCGGTGCACGCAGCCACTGGCTGGACGTGCTGTGCTGTGGCCGTGCGGAGTAATGGACCGAAGAAAGGCGTCGTGACTTTTCGTATTGAGCGGCATAGTTTTTCGGCAATCACAGATATGGCGGCACCTGTGTCAATGAGGGCAAGCACAGAGACACCTTCAACAGCGACATCAATAACGTTGGGCGGCGAAAGAGGGCTTGAGCGTTGCGACGATGACGCAGTTCTTGCCTCGGGAACTGCGCCACTTAGTTTTCCGTGTCAGCGGTCGAGGGACGTCGACGCATCGGGGAGAGCGAGCGACGACGAGGAGAAGGAGAACGGCGGTCAGAAACTGGGCGATGGCTTGGGCGGGGAAGGGGTAAATCGCGGACTGGAGCGTAAGACAATGGATGGTCGTACGCTGCGGTGCGTGGGTCGTCACGTGGATGAAGTGGACGGCGGCGGCACAGGCGTGCAACGTGTCCGGCAATACCACACGAATAGCAGATGGGCCGATTGTCCGCTGTGCGCCAAGGATTTACTCGATGCACCGGAGGTCGTGAGGGCGTGGAGGTAAAAACAGGGCTAGGCATCGGAGGCGGAGCCCGGAACGTCGGTGGGCGTGGTCGTGCGACCGCGTCGGCGTAAGTCAATGGGGTGGTGAGTTGAGGCGCCCGCTCCAGAGGAAGAACTTCGGACACTTGTTCTTCTATAACGTGTCGTAGGTTCGACTAAGGGACGAACTTGACTCCGGCGGGTTGTTGGAGATAAGGGAGAGCTGGCGAGCAACTTCTTCCCGGACGAATGCCTTGATCTGCGAGAGGAGGGTGGAATCTGGAAAAGGGGAGGTCAAGCCGGACAACGATTCCTGATGGGGATTAGGGCGGCGGGTGAGGAGGCGTTGACGGCGTAGCTCGTCATAGCTTTGGCATAGTTCAATGACTTGGGCAACCGTAGAGGGGTTCTTTGAAATCAGCATTTGAAACGCGTCCTCGTCGATGCCCTTCAGTATTTGTTTGATTTTATTGCCCTCAGGCATGGATGCATCGACGCGTTTGCAGAGATCGATGACATCTTCAATGTAGCTGGTGAAGGTCTCACCAGGCTGCTGAGCGCGCGACTGCAGACGCTGTTCGGCACGAAGCTTTTGAACAGCAGGACGGCCGAAGACCTCGCTGAACTTCGTCTTGAACACGGTCCAGCTTGAGACTTCGCTTTCGTGGTTTCGAAACCACAAGTGGGCAATTCCGGTGAGGTAAAATGGGACGGTGGTCAATTTCGTGACGTCATCCCATTTGTTGTTGCGACTCACGCGTTCGTATGATGACAGCCAGTCATCAACGTCGTGGTCATCACTGCCGCTAAAGATGGGAGGGTCCCGCTGACGGAGTGTGCCGGGGCATACGGAGGACTGGGGAGCAGCTGGTGGTAAGCTCGTGGCGCTTGCGGAGGTCATGGTAGCAGGGAGAATCCGGCTGCGCAACTCCAGGATGACAGAAGACCCAGCAAACCTCCACCAAATATGACAAAGAAGTCTGGCACGGCTGTGGACGACACGAAGGACGCCGACAGGAAGACACAACTGCGTAGGCTTAGCCAGGCGCACCAGGAACAGCGTCGAGCCCGAGCCCCACTTCAGTAGCGCTGGCAATCCGGCTGCGGAGCTCTGCACGGCGTACTTCTTCTTCCTTACAGTACCATCATTCAAACACATGCTATCTGGAATGGGATAAGAATTACAAGAAATGACGGACAGCGAATGGCTCACATTGGCTGGGACTAAATACCAGCAGATAACAGGCTGACCACCAGGAATGTACGCCACTTTATTTAAAGGAGGTCGCTACACATTGCAAACCAAGGGTATCTACTATTGCCCTGTTCACACAGAAAGTGGCACAACTAGGTGCAACAAGATCTCCAAGAAATACCTCGCTATATAAAAAAAAGACCCACACACCCCATTTCGTAATTCTACATGGTCATATGGGTTTATATGAGAACATACGACTTTTCATATAGTAACCCGTACAATCATATAGGATTAAGGACACTTCGCAAATGGGGCATACCTGTTTGTTTTTTTCAGCAGGGACGTGATGCGTCAAGTTAGCAAAAAAATAAAAAAATTGGAAGGCGACTCAAAATCTAGTTCAAATCGGTGAAAGACGGTCTTCTTGGGCGAGTTGGGGCTGACGGTTGTGTGGATGAACCGTTTAATTTTGTGCGGGAGCCGTGCGGGAGCGACACCGTTTGACCGACGTCAACTAGAGGTTGAATCGCCTTCCAAGTTGTTTGAGTGCATGCATTCCGCTTCAGTCAGGAATTTCTTCGGGAGAGAAAACACTTGCGTACTTGCAAAAGTGAGTAGCGAGTGAGTGTGTGCCGGTCTCCTGACACGCTAACCGACCGATTTACTGAAGTTTCTCCCGCGCAAGCGGAATGTAGTGGTCCTTCACGTTCTGCAAGCGAAGTCACTGCGCACAACACTCTATTCCGTCACCTCTTGCGTAAGGAGAATAGGAGAAACGCGGGACTATAGCCTGCACTTTCTCTGGGATCAACAAGGCAAGAAACTAGTATTGGTAGCAGTAGAAAACTTTATTTATTGTTTTCTAATGAGGTCCCAGAGCGTGGAGCCCTAAGTTCAGGGCCCCATTCGCTGCTGCTATCCGGCTGGCCCGGTCGATCAGGCATCGCTGGTCGTCCAAGGCTGTGCTGAAAAGAGCGGCTTCCCACTGGGATGGGGAGGCGTTGGGTATTCTAGATAGGCCGGGTGGTTTGGAGCATTCCCACGTAGAATGGTAGAGGTTTGGACAAGAAACAGACATACCTCATACAGAAAAGTGGCAGTAACTTGCCAAAAAGACATCAGGCAGAGCGAATGCTACTTTACTTTGTTACTGGTACTACTTCATTCTAACGTACCATTACCTCTAACCATCACTCTAAACATACCATCCGCAGACTGCAATTCTTCGGAATGCGGCCCGAACGAAGACAGAGTGAAAGGTCATGCCCGGCGAGACAGGTTCTGCCGGCCCCACGTGACGCCTCGTGACGTACTCACGAGACGCCGTAGTTGCGTCTGCAAACGGGGTTACGTCCGCAACTCCTGGGACGAGTGCGTCACCGTGAGACAGTGCACCAAGTGCAAGTGCCGACCGCAGAAGGACTGGAACCTCTGTGCGTCCGGCTGCCCTCCGCGCTGCAACCAACCCATTGCCCAAACCTGCCGCACGAACTGCAGTCCCGGGTGTGACTGCCCGCCCTGGCTGGGTGCTGTGAGTCGACGCACATTCACTACCTATTTCCACTGTAGCGTAAGAACGTTCTGTTGTAACGCAAATGAGTTCGCGTGTTAGAGCATATGATAAAAGAGGCCTGCGGCAACCAATGCAAGAATGATCGCGATATGATACTAAAAGGCCCTATCTGATACGCACCTTCATGGCAATATACCTCAGGCCCTCAACTATGAAATAGATCCTAGAACCATCACGAATATAGATGTAGAAAGGCGAGCACTTCTACCTATTGAAGATTTTTGGTAGAGAGTAATATTACTGGAAAGTATTCATTTGAGTTTCTATTCCTTTCTCTGTCCATAACCATTCGAATGGTGGCGACCTGAGCTCGTGTTTTCTTTATTTTGATTATGACAGCTGTCAGCAGGTGCCTTATATGACATGTGTTGCGATTTGCATTGATTGCGTGAGGTGGCTTTCAGGTCTAATTTGTTGTGAGTTGTCTCTTCCATATTTATATGAGGTGACTACGTTCAACTTCGTTTTTCAAGTTCTGTGTGTGGTGAATTCTTTCAGTGCATTAACGTCACCTGACTGTATGACTCTTTTGGTGATATATTTCATTTAAATAAATGCCAGCTTCTTACGACATATTTAGTATATATTTGTTCTATGAGAAAAAGAGTAGCCGGTGCGGCCTGAAATCTCCAACATCTCCTAAATATCACTCATTTAGAAAAAGGCAGCTGGTAAATGCAAAGCAGTTCCTAAAACAAAGCACTCAGAGGAGCGGTGATCCGCAGATTGAATACTTCAAAGTAGGAGGTACTTCATGAACTTAGATTTCCGGTCTTTTCTATAAAAGATTACAAATAGACCGTTTGAGGGCATAGCCCAGAAGTGGTGCTCTACAACACTATATGGTCAAGCCCAAAGATGAAATAATAAATATTGACAATATTTGATGTGCTCTTACTGAAACGCGCAACTATAGTGCTCGCTCAGTAAATTTTACCTGTTACTACGCCTCCATTGATTTTCCGGGCAAGCAAATACACGGCCCTAAGTGGTGTTATACTCGCTTCAAGTGTGCATAGAGAGTCCTAGCAGTGTTTTTGCGTAAGTAAAGGCCTGTAGGTCGCCTGTCATTTCTGATAATTCTAGTGCACTCCTCATCACGGCCCTTGACGTTTGACGTATGTTCATACTGACTGGGTGCCGTCAGTTTAAAGGCCCTGCATCTGGCTATATCAGAACTCCCAAATTGCACCTTAATGGTGCAGAGAAGTTGCTCCTGCTTAATATCCACCCGTCCTCCATACGCTCGCTCGCCTATACGTATGCGCCATGCACACTGTGCACTTGACCATATAGTTTAACACTGTCAAGCGCTCACAGCAAAAAGAAAAGGGTTACGAACTTAAGAAACACAATATGCTGTTATATTCACGCAGAGGCCTAAATAGCATCTGCGTTTGAAACGTTGGCAAACGCTAACTTTGTAGTAGCAATACCTCCACTGGAGGAAGTTGACTTAATCACACTTCAATACCAACGTCAATGTAGTGTGCAAAGAATTCAAAGCGGACGGTTCACAAATATCTTCTAATATAGGAATTTCTTCTCATCCTATAAGCTTCCTCTACACTCCCCTTTTCGTATATCGTTCATACGGCACTACACAAGCTGCCCTTGTCAATTCAACCGCGCGTCCTCATCTTCTTGTTATTTTTCATTTCAAAATGAAACACTAATGTCAGGTGGAAGGCCTGTATAGTGCATAGTCAGCAACTATTCTTCAACACATTCTAGTATTTTATGCTACCCCAGTGAAGAAACACATCCCCCGTTGCGTTCAATATGAAAGACTAACCTTTATTCCTGTAATTTTTTTTATGCAGAGACTCAAAGGACAGGACAAGGTGCGTCAAGGTCCAAAGATGCTCGCCACAATGTCCTGCTCATTCGAAATACCAGCAGTGCACGTCCAGCTGCGCGCCCAGTTGCGTCAATAGTGCGGCTGGCAGAAATTGCATCACCCGCTGCTACACAGGCAGCTGCGTGTGCCAGGAGGGCTACTACGAATTCTTGCAAAACGGGGCTAAAACTTGCCTGACTAAAGATGAGTGCTCGCAGTTCATTAGGCCGGCAACAACGATAACCGGAAGAAACGAGATCGAGTATACAGGTGGTGGCGTCCGTGCACCAGCCGTCCTGTTTCCCCCCGAAAGACCGGGAATCTCTGGGCATACATCTACCGGTATCAGTACAGCGACCGGTTGCCAAACCGCACCTGGTGGTACTGGATGCCACCTGCCAACGATTTATCTGAGATTGCGTCAGGGTAGCGCGGGTAACCGTTTGGAACTTGCAGGGATAGGGCGAGAAGGTACAACTGTAACTGGCACAACGGCCAATCGCCCTCCCGCTGTCTTGATTGCAACTCAGGGCACACCTTCAGTGAACACCGGAGGGCATGGCTCAGAGGTTGTTGTAAGACGTCAAGATGGTGTAGCCACAATCGCCTCTATGACGCCTTCCTTACCCAGTGTATTAAGGTATCCTCAAGATACGCCGCGACCAGGTGGCCTTGGTTTGCACGCTGCCGGAACACGGCTGGAGAGTGCAACAGCAATTACCGCCACGGCATCTCCTTCGTCGAGTATATTGCCACTTCCGCAGCTTCCGCCGTCTGTTGGTGGTGAAACAGTGCGCTTGGGCGTTCCTGGTACCCGTCAAGACGGTACTTACTTGCCCGGTGGCACCGGCTATGGTCTGAACTTTGCCGGAACACGTACAGGCGGAGCAGCTGCAATTACCACCATGGCACCTCCTTCACCTGGTGTGTCGTCATACCCCCTGCTTCCGCCACCCCTTGGCAGCGAACCTGGTCGCTTAGGTGTCATGGCTTCAAACCAGCCTGGCCCACCAACACTTACAACTCCAGGTGGCATCGGAGGGCGCGGACTAAGTCACCCATTGTTCGACGAGGAGCTAGACGTTGGGGAAGAAGAACCACTACCGGAAACGTTAAAGATTCCACCGCATATGCAGCCTATTCCTCCCACTCTCTAACTCTAGGAGAAAACACAATAAATTTCAAAGTCAATATCACAATATCAAAGTTATAAAAGGCAGGAAAGTGGCTATATAGCCGAAGTTTGATATTTGAAAGACTAGAAAAATTGCAGAAACGTGACGTCTTAAATATCTTTCAGCCAGGTTTACAAAGTTCAGCACATGAAACCAGGCTGCCATGGAAAATTCCCATGTTAATGAATGTATTACATCTTGTCAAATTATCGCAGACATGTTGTGGATAATGATGGTTAATCAGTGCCCTTGGGGGAGCGTAAAGCCCCAGGTTAGTCGACCATACGGTTTAGGAGTTCCTTGGTATCCCCTAATACAAACTGAAAAAAAAAGACCTGCATAACGTTCAAAAATATTCGTGTTGATGGTAATTTTGCATCAGGATTATCAGGAGCCGTTTAGTTGAAGATATCGACGCCTGTAGAGGAGTCAGAGTGACTCCCTGCCGCCTCTTTCTACCGCCGCTCCTCCGTTTCGGTTGCGCCAAGCGCACAATGAAATTCAATTGTGACGTCGCACAGGGTAACAATTCTTTTCACTTTGCCTTGGCAGCTATTATTTAGGGAATGGGAGCCTCCATGACACTTCTACAAAATGGTACGCTTGGTTTCTCTAAAACTTCATATTCTTGATTAACGTTACCGACTATGTTTTCTTTTTATTTTTTAACATCCGTGTGCATTTTAGCAACATGACATTATTTGTATGTCCCCCATTCCATCTGTTGGAGCCTCTATAGCCAGAGGTTTCTTCCTTTGGGACTCTCGCATTTATAGCCCAATGCCACCTGTTGAGCATTAAAATCTCCTCCGATTACCACCGCACGATTACCCGCTATGGCGAGCGTTTTACGAAATATTGTTCGGAATTTGTGTTTTTTACACCGCGAGTTACTGTAAATGTTGAGGATAAAAAGGCTATCTGCTAATTTCCGTGTGGGTGTAATCTCTATTAAGATATTGTCAATATCCATTATTTCCGAGTCGTGTTGCACGACCGTAAGGTTTCGCTTTACAAGAGTGGTTATGGCCTTCGTCTCTCCTTCGGCACTACTAAATGATTTGTAGCCTTGTGATATTCCGTGTGTTTCTTGTATCATTATGATATCTGGGCTTTCTTTGTTAATCAGATGCTGCTGTAGATTGAATCTTTTTCTGCAGTATCCCCTACAATTCCATCGCCAGATCCTGTATGTATCGCGTCTATCCATGGCGGCGTTACAGTTTTCCTGCTCCCTCGGTTAGTACCGGGGGTTTGATGTAGGGCTTGCCTGTAGTTTGGATGGGACCACCCCCACTTGATTGTGGTCCCCACGCCGCTATTCTTGTGTCTATACCCGTGATGCAGGTCACTATCGAATTAAGTTGCTGATGTATTTGTTGCATGATTCTTGCGCCCATTTCCTCTATTTCTGCCTCGATTCTTTGCTCGACTTCTTCCTGACGCTCTGGAAGTGCACTAACCGGTTTGGTCTTTTTCTCACTGTTTCCCACTGTATCTTCCGTGGCTTTACGTTTAGCCGGAGTAGCTACATCCTCCTCTATATCTATTTCTCTTTCCTTCGCTACAACTTGTGTCACTTCTCGGTTTTCTGCCATACCTTTCCTAATTCTGTTATTCTCCTCTTTGAGCTTTCTGTTCTGCTCTTTTAATGTGGGCGTTACTTTGATTATACTGTACCATCATCTGCCTAATCTGGCTAATTATTTCTCTAGCTGCCTTATTTTACTTTGAGAAGCAGCCTCGGCCCCCGCGCGCGCCCCGGAAACTGCGTTTGCCCAGCTCACCTGTAAGGTTCCACCGGGGCCATTGCTGGAGTGTGTTTCTTCTTTGTCACTGTGGGATCTGCTACGTGACGTTGAGCGGCCCTCTTCTCTTCTGTTGAGTCTAGGGAAGGATCCCGATCTGTCTCGTCCTCGAGTATCTTGGCTCTTGTCCCTCTTGTTGTATTCTGACTGTTTTCCTGCGTATGGTCCTTGGCTGTTCCGATATGTCCCCTTTGTTTATTTGGCGTTATGGAGACTGCGCGCTGCCTCCGCCTCTTCTTCTTCCCTTCTGGCCCTCTCCCAGCGGCGTTTCTTCACTAGGTACGGTAGGTTGTACCTGGCCTCACATTTGTGATCCGCCGTAGGGTGATTCTTGCCGCAGAGCTTGCATTTTGCATCAAATTCGTGGTCTTGGGGTGGGTTTTCACTTCCGCACCCTCTGCATACCTTGTCGTTGGGGTTAGGGCAGACGTCGGCTCGATGGCCTAGTCGTCCGCACTGGTAACACATGTCGATCCGTTTTCTGTAGAGCACACATTTGGCTAGTACGCACCCGTATTTCACATAGTTTGGGACGTAGTGTCCGTCGAATAAAATGATGACATTTGTGGTGTTCCCCATCCTCTTGGCCATAAGGACGCCCGGATTCTGCGACCTCACCAGATTCTTCCGTATGTCTTTCGGGCATTCTTCCAGGGATATCCCCCGTATTATTCCTTTATATGTATTCTCCGGGGTGGCTTCATACGCGCTGGTGTCGAATTATTGGTTGCCAACTTCAAGCTGATAATATGCCTGTATTTTGCAGCACGGTCGTCGGATGGCGTACTGACCACTAAAATGTTCTGCTTATAGTTGACACACACGATGTCCCCTTCTGATTCTCCTCCGGGAGTTCCAGCGACATTACGCAGACAACATCCTAGGCGATCGAGTCCGTAGTCGGTAACCTTAAAGCCACCCCGTGGACGCATGATTATCTTGTAATCTTTCTTCGACAAATTGGGATTTTGCTCGCCTGGATGACTTGCCGTACTTTCTGACCCTCAGTGCACTTGTTTCTAGCCAAAACCTCGCTTAGGAGGTGTTTTCCTTGGTCTTTGTTTCCGGGAACTCCGGATTCCACGTTGGCTTGCTTGCCTTTCCTGACGGTATGCCAACCTGGCTCTTCAGCGTACTCCTTCGTTATATACTCTCCCTCCACACTCACGACGTCCATCTTGGGTTGCTAACCTGAGGTATTAAGCTGCACGGGGGGCCCAGATCAGCTTCATCACGGGGTTAGGTTGAACTCGCCGCGGGGGTGGCGAGAACAATGGCGCCGAGTGTGCGCTGGTTAGGTTTAGCTGCCGCGCCGTCGTGACTCTTCAAAGAAGTGGTCGATGTGTCAATAATAATTGGACCACCTACTTGATTCGGATATCCAGGTGTTCCTTGGAACTTCCCCGTCTTCCCACAAAGGATTGTAGACGGAATCTTCGATCACACGCCGCAAAACATTCGAAATCGGCGGAGCCGTCGCGACACGCTCCTTCTCATGAGCTTCTTCTTCTTTTCAGGGCAAGAGTGTTAAAAAATTACAGTGACGTTCACTTCGTGAACGCGGGTTAAGCGCAAGCGTATGGACGCCACGAACGTGCACCGTGGCGTCGAAGCACCAGCGGAAAAGGCACGAACGAGGTCGTGGATGCTACATTGATCTCGAATCAAGAAGGCATTTTGGGCCAGTTGTTTAGGACTCATCATAGGGTCGAACGGCGCAACACAAGATCACGGACAATAGGAAGCAAAAACGACAACACGGTGCTGTGCTCTCGTTTTTCCTTCCTATTGTCCGTGTCTTGTGTTGCGTTGTTACGAACCTTACCATGAACACTGATCTCGACGGGGCGACGCCTTCTGGTGGTGTCGCTTGTGTAACCTCGGCAACAGCTTCGCTGTACACCCTTTTTCACAGGGTGGAATGGGGGCGGAATTTTTTTTTTTTTTTTTTAAGTTGACGCAACCTATAAATATCACCTGCCACAGATACCAACAGCCAAATTCATGAGCCGGATTCCTTGAAGAGGCGAACGTTACTTACACAAGAATCAGCAATGTATAGTGAACTACTTATTAAAGTTTACCAATATACTTCATGAGTAAGCTTTTGAGGGCATCCATTGTCTTTACGAATTGTAGCCAGCAGGCTTTTGAGGTGCGTCCATTCAGAATAAATTTCAAAATAAGCAACATTTTTCAGATAAGAGTCGTAAATGTAGATGGTAAAAGGCACAGTTGTTTCTCTTAGTTTTCAAGAAAGAGCCTTATTATGGGTTGCAGTAGAAAAATGTCGGAAAAAAAATGATGCGTTTAGTTTCACACTTTCGGAACGCAGATTTCTTAACATGTGTCATCGTGAGTATTTGTCCCACTGGATGTGCCTCTGGAAATCACCGTCTACAAATGTGCAGCTCCATTATATCAATTTAAGTAATGACTTAATACTTTATTTAGCGAAATTTTACGATGTAATCAATACGCCTTTCGAGTTCGCATGCCAATATTCCCCGCTTTTTGAGTAGTCCAGATTCAGGAACCGAATTACGCAATCTGCCACAGGAATTCTTTAGGGTATTTCGGGTCTGAAACAGCCTAATCAAACTATTCGCAACGAATAGAATTGTCGAGGTGAAATAATAACAGTATGACTGACATGCGCAGATGAGATGCGGCCAGTCAGCTGCGCCACCCGAATGTTCTATTTTGCACAAGAATACCTATAGACCACGGTGGAAGAATATTTAGGTGTTGACACTGCGCGCGAGCGAGCGTCCAGATTATGTTCGACCGCGCGCGGGCGCACCGAGTCGCTCTGCTGCGTGCAGATAGAGGGCGCCGCGGCCAGCGGTCCCAGCTTAGCGGCGCCGGCGGCTTGGCATTCCTCTGCCTCCGCTAAATTTTCGTTCGTAGTGGAGTGAGTAAATCTCAAAGCGCGAAAAAAAAATGTGGCTTCGCTAACATGAAGGCTCCTTGTGCAGGCCGTGAACACGGATCAATCGGGCAGCACTCAAAGCCCACTGAAGTTACCCTCGGGCGCGCAATTTGTTTCGTCCGGTCTAGCCGTTCATCCAAGCATAAAAAATGAAAGTGTTAGCCCACGTGCTACCCCTCGATCAGAAGAAAATAGTGACTGCACCAGAAAATGTATTTCATGGTTATCGCTGCTTCCATTCACACTCAGAAAACCGTTCAATCATCGTTGCGCTAATTCAATGTGGCCGCGATATAAATTAAGAAATGAAACGGCGCAAGCTTCCGATATGCAATGCACTCGAGCAAAGGGGCTGTTCATGGCTAGAACTTAAGATGAGAATGCACATCAGCTATGTAAAAACTCTTTCAAATGGGAATTTATTAGGCGGGACGAAGGCAGGCGTCTATCTTGAATTAGAGCATCACTACCACAGTTTACTGATGAAAACCTAAGCAAATGCCTTTTTTATTCCAATTCCACTTAACATAGACCATGTATATTATTCATTGGGCTTTCGTCCATTGAGGACTGAGTGACTCTTGCAGGATCTAAAAGAGAAGAGGTAACTTTCTTTTTTCTTAAATTGCATATGAGAATGTGCCAATGTAAGCGTGTTTGACAATGCATGCTACAGCCTGTCCACAAATACACTTACACCCACCAGACAATAATCCCATAGACCTTTTTTTGTTGCATAGACACAATACGAAAAAATTTGTGCATGAAGCCGCTCGATAATTTTAATAGGTGATAACCATCCCAGAAGCTTGAGGTCTCATACACTCCCACAATGGAAAAATGTATAAAAACATGCAAGCGTGTAATATACACCGCACGCGCATTGTAAAAAAAAATCAGTAGCCAGGATGGAACAAATTTGAAAATCAGGCACACATCTGCACAGAAAACAGCAGTATTTTACAGGGTGCACAAATATTTAAAAATATGCAAATGTCACGTAGCTAGACAGAACCATAGTAATGTTGTTGCCGTCCCTTGGAGATACTCGATTATTTTTTACATTTCGCCTAATTAGATAATTAGTCGTATTTATTGATCAACTTCTCAATTATTATAATTAGATTAAAAGTGTCAATGAGAAAATTGTAGAGCAACATCAAAGACTCCCGATACAGCTTTGTATTGCTCAATACGCGCTACGTAGAAGTGTTTTTCCGAGCATGAAAGAAGCTCACGAATACACGCAAAGTGCCTCGAGCGACCAGTCGCGCGGCAATATTGCTGTATTCGCGGGTTTCGTTCACGCTCAGAAAACACTTTTATGTATCACGTATTGAGCAACAGAAAGTTATATTGGGAGTTTTCCACGCTGCTGTACAATTCTCTTGTTCATACTTTTTATCCAATTATAGCATTAAAAGAGTTGATTAATCAATTATGAAAATAATTATGTAATTAAGCGGAATAAAAAAATAATCTGAGTATCTCCAAGCGACGGCAGACAACATTACCTTGGTTCTGTCCAGCTACGTGACATTTACATATTTTCCAATCTTGGTGCATGATAGTAAACCACCCAGTATATATCTTTTACATGCAGCAAAATTTGCACAAACTACTGCGGCACACAGGAGGTTCTCTCTTGCGCAGCGGCTTTCGAGGTTTGTTTGACCGCGTGAGGGTCTTTGGACAGTTTGGAAATAAGGTGGGAATCCTTCTATCGAGCGCTCCGCGTAATATTGCCACGTGTCTAGCGCGGTGATGACGATGGCATAAGACACATCGGCACTTATGAAAAACATAGCAAGAAGAAGAAGAAGCAGTGACTAGCGCGCGCTATTTTAAAACCGTCCGTTTTTGTTACTGCCTC
Source organism: Dermacentor silvarum (assembly GCF_013339745.2). Lineage (NCBI taxonomy): Eukaryota > Metazoa > Arthropoda > Arachnida > Ixodida > Ixodidae > Dermacentor > Dermacentor silvarum. The sequence continues at coordinate 106,882,251 of NC_051162.1, read as the reverse complement.
TGCCGACAAGTTCGTTTCGTTTGTCCCTCGAGCTTTCGACGTCGCGACAATATGCCATCGATATCGTATCCTCTGGAAAATGGTTGGTGCAGACATGGTCGATAGGCGTTAGAGTTCGGTCTGCCCTCAGATTTGCACGGCGCCATTGCTCTAGACGACCGCTGCCGGACGGCGCTTTGAATAAAGGCACACGCTCCGCACAAGTGAGGTATCCAGAATTGCAGTTCAGAACGAAGCACTTTCTAGCCATTTCAAACGCCCCTCAGAAGGCCGCTGCCACCTTCGTCGAGGGCCCGTGGCGACAATATCCAAGCACACGCTCATGAAACGAACGCGAACAAGAAATGTCACAGTTTCGCCCTAAGGGCGAAGCAATGAATGCGATAGCAACACAGCAATGTCATACGAAGTAAGGTGAGCGGCTTTGGTAGCAATATGAATTGTAGTAAACATGAGCTGATTAAGTAAGCAGGTGTGCTGCGGCGTAAGTAGACCGACATGAAGAGAGACTCGATGACCACGAGAAGGCGCGTGTGAAACGGTGGTGTTGATGAGAAGCGCTTCCCGTTGGCAGCGCGTGCGAAGGGACACACCTGTAGCGCTGCACTGCCGACCCGGGTAGCATTGCATGTGTAGCGTGCGTTGGAAAATGTGGCCCGACTATTACTAACTGTGGTGTGAGCGCACAAACAAACATGAATAGATCACACTGAATGACTGCAGACACCGACTGTCAAAACGCTGGCAGCAAGCGCATACGCCGCAGCACGGAAAGTACGTGCGGTCTATCGCTTCAACGGAAACTGAGCGGCGAATGCACGGCGCATAAAGGTCAGAGCCGTGGGGAGATAAGAGACGGTGCGGGCGAGCGACGAGCGCGGTTGTTGGCAAAGTAGAAGTGCGCCCCCCCCCCCCCCCCCCGCTCCCTGCGGCGCTGGCTTCCCGCTTCCTTGCTTGCGCGTGGGAGATTGAGTGCGTTCGCTCTCCGTGATAGCGCGCGTCCCCGCACGCTTCCGCTCGGGCATACGGCGCGCGGCGAAGATTTTATCTATAGGGAACCTCACGGCGACGGCGACGGCGACGCCAACGGCAGAAATCCGGTTGAAGTGTCCATATAATTGCTATCGCAATAAAATCGTGCCTTCAAAACAGCGCAACCGCACATGCAAGCAGGAAGACGAAGCAGCGGCAGCACGCGCCTTGCCGCCGAGGCTGGGACCGCATACCGCAGCGCCCTCTACGACGGCACCGAACCAGCTGCAACCAAGCCGAACATAATCTGGACGCGAGCGAGCGGCGCTTTCGCGCGCGTTGGGGGAAGAGTGTCAGCACCTCTCCTTATTCTTACACCGTGCTATAGACTGAGAAACGCTCCTTCAGTAAACTCTTGTAACGGTGAAGTTTCCCAGGATAAAACTTAAGAGGCACGCTATTTTCTGCATGCGCGCAAAGCAAAGTATTGAATATTTCTTTATCATGGACAGCTTTTTTTCTCTCGTTCGTGAATGCATAGACGTGTGTTAGAAGCGATTCCATATTTTCAACTGCGTAAACCTACGATATTAGGTATGAATACATTTAGCAATATGCATCCATACATGAAATCTGCGTTCAATTCCGATTCGGTGCATCACCAGTAGGGACAATGTGAAATGAAGTATAATGTACGCAGCGAGTGCAATGAAGGCTTGCTTTAGGTACAATGCTATAGCTACAGCGCTGATACATGTTGCAGGAAAAGTGACATAATAATACCTGTTCACGCAAACCAGGTCGTTTATTCTCGCACCATCAAATCAAGCCTTTGGACTTTGTTGATCTTATAAAGGAGGTTTGCAGCTAGGTAGTTTATTAACAGGCACTGGCTAATCGCGGTAGACAGCATCTAAAAATCGAAGGTGGTTGGTCAATTACGAACACTGTTTTTCTGTTGAAACGCAATCCTCATGTGTACATTTTGATAATGTAGAGTCCAGAATTATTACATTGCTGTCTACAAATCACACACCTTTTTACGAGTGCAGCAAGGCGACGTCCGATAAATTGTTTCTTCTCGTTTCTGTAGAGAGCGATCCTATATATGTATATCTTGTTCAGCTAACATTTTTGCTAATAAACATACTACTCGATTGTCTTTTAATAAGCGGAAAAGTAACATTTACCTAATGCATGTCTTCTCAGATAAGGTTTGGTGCTATAAACACAGTGATAGCCGTAAAAGGACCACAAAACACAATTTCTTTATGCTTTTGTTAGCGTCTCAAGCTTGCAGGTATTGTGAAGCAGATGGCACGTGGTTTCCGAAATTGCGCAAGCAAATGCTGCTTTACCTACAGAAGGGCAGAAGTGACACTTCCTATGTGCCGAACAATAGGTTGTGAGTTCAATAACAAGGTACACAGTGCTGAGACTGCAACCTTTCGGACTAATATGCAGAACAGTTGAGCCTGGGCTTCCTTGCGTAGAACAGAGCCCATGCCACGCGAAATGTACCGCATAACGATTGTCCTAGCCGCCCTTTGGGTTGTGGTAGTAAAAGGAAACAGTACATGTGTAGGTAAGTACAATTTTGTAAGAGATCGCTTCCTAATCGTATCGCTATGGAAAAGCTATCCTATGATCAATTTAAGCGGCCTTTGTATCCGGGACGCTCTTGGCAAAGCTAAATCTCAAAGATGCATTTGTACATTCTTTCGGCGCAGAAACAACTGCAGGAATCACTTGCTTATGTTTTCTGTTGATAGAGAGAGCACGGACATTCAGTTTTCAGCCACAGCAGCGATATGAAAGTATAAGTTACAAACTTGTTAAACTGATTTTGCAGAGCATGTGAGGGTTTTACATACCAAAGCAGGCTTGCACGCTTACTCGGATGCTTATATTTCAGGAGAATTTTCTGTAAGCGGAATTATGTTTTCCTTTGTACTGACCTTATTGTTTGATCTCTTGAAAGAAGTCCCGAAGGCAATCCGTTGATCGCGCGTAAAAAAAAGTTTGCTTATTAGCCTAAGCAACTTGAGCGTTCGTAATTAACAATAGTAAAAAGTATTGCATGTTATTAATAATGGTATATTGCATATGTTATTATTATGTTATATGTTATATTAACAATATTAAATTACCCATGTAAGTAAAGTATCGATCAGGTTAAAGTTCCGTTACCAGTGGCTCAAACACATGCACCTGCGCATAGGCTGCGACAGACTTTTTCCTGTGTGTGTAAATTCACGATTTAACGTCACAGGATCATGAATAAGATGGTAAGGAGGTAATAATGAACATTCAGTTTTCCATTAAAATTTGTAACACCCCGTGTGTATTGTCTCACAAAAAAGTCACAGTTTCGGCCGAAAGGCGACGCATTGACTGCGATAGCGAATTAGTGGACAACAATTAGTGGAATTAGTGACAGTCCTGGAACTCCGGCCTATACAGTCGTCACACAATAAGTCAGTCAAGGCACTCTTGAAGTTTTTGCGATCGAGTGGACTATTTGAGAGACTATGGTTCTCACAGACGTTTCCAACCTCCTCTTTTTTTTTAATTCCTTGATTTTTTTTTCGTGACTGCTTTCTCTCTTCCCTATTCTTTCCACCTTTCATTTCCCCTTCCCTTCCCCCAGTGCAGGGTAGCAAACCAGAATCTTTTCCGGTTAACCTCCCTGCCTTTCCCACCACGTTCCTCTCTCTCTCTCTCTCTCTCTCTCTCTCTAGTGGACAACTATACGAAGTAAGGACAGTAGTTTTATTGGCCGTATAAACATGTAAACATACGAATCCTAACTAAATTAAGAAGCATGCTGTCACGCGCGTTGAGGCCAACATGAAGGCATCTCACTCGATGACCGCGGAAACTCACTGTCAAAACGCTGGAGTAAGTAAGCGCGGCCGCAGCAGCGAGCGAATTGACCTTCGTGCTGCTGCTCGCATCAACGTGAACTAAGCCGCGAAAACACAGCACAGGGTGGACTCTGTCTCCGTCGCAGGTGCCTTTCAAGATACAGCGGTCTGGGCGGGCGCACGCGGAGTAGAACGCGCCCCCATCCATACCGTCCCCCTGGAACATTGAGCGCGATTGGAAAATGACGCTTCTTTCCCGCTTCCCTCCCTTGCGCGCGCGAGATTGAGCCGAGATCGCCGGCTCACCCTCGCATGCTTTCCCTCGCACATGTAGCATACGGCGTGCGGTGACAATTTCATCGCCCTCGGACTTGATAAGGAACCTCACGGCGACGACAGAAATGCGTCGGGAGTACCAATATAATTGCTATCGCAATCAAATGTGTCACCATTAGGAACAGTTGTTCTCTGAGCTGTATTCTGTTTAAACACGGGGAAAGCATTTAATGAACACATTGCAGATTCTTTCTATTATATTCAGAATACTTACAGCATCGCTTGCATGCCACTCGCTACCTACCAAGTAGCTTTTGTAATGGTTATGTGGCGACATTCCCGTTACATACAGTCGAACATGACACTATGAAGTTCCCAATAATTAGACTATTTACCTGTCCTAGAAGCTTTTCACGTCTTTGTAAAGTCTAGAAACCTGCCCAAGAAGAAGTTACGGCGGGAATACTCTCACGAGGACAGTCGACGTTATTGCGATTAGCACTGAAGCAATGTAGTGACACACCGTATTTGCACCGCCTAAACGCGTCATGTTCGAGGCACCTACTGCAGCTGGGCTCCTCCCTCGCGTTGCACTCTGGGTACGCTGCGCCATCTAGCGATGCCGACACGACGTCCTGCGTGACGCGTGTCTGAATATTTATGACACGGATTTGAAATCCTTTGAAATCCTCTGAAAAAAAAAATCCTTTGAAATTTCTCCCACGCCTAGCGTGGGAGAAATTTCAAAGGATTTTTTTTTTCTAATTGAAAAATGGCACGTAGCCGGTGGCACATTCCCATCGACCCAAGTTGGCATCTGTTCGCTGGAGAGCGATATATAGCCAGTTCGACGGTTGATTTTGGACCAGACTTCCTACGCACAGCTGCTCGGTGCTCTGCTCGGAGAACAGGCTTCGAGTGAACGAGGCTAGGTGCCGTAGATGCAAAGACATACCGCAAACTGGTTAAAGCGTCAAAAAAAAAAAAAAAAAACGCTGATCGCTTTAAAACTCCTCTGAAAGCTTAGACCTGCTTTAAGAGGCCATAGCAAAAACATTGCGGGAGCGCTTGCAATGAAGATAGTTTTTGGCACATTAATTTGAGGGCGTATGTGGCATGTACCGAGGCAGCTAAAATGCAGCACATCTCATGCGGAGGGATCGTGCTATCACCCTTCACTAATAGGCTAAATGTATAAATTTTTTGTTTATTTTATTATTCTCTTGAGTGCTACATGCCATAATGCCGGAATGAAATGACAAATACTAAAAGAGATAAATTTTATTCATATATATACTACTGAAATGTTTCCAGGTGAACTCTTGTAATGCAAAGCCATATTTTTTCGCGAGCCTCCCTTGTAATCACAATGACACAACAGATACTTTGAAGGTCGGTAATCGTTTGCACATGCTTCGCTGATGAGGTGAGGGAAAATCGATGATGAAGACGCAAAATCGTTTTCCCTGACGTGAGACGGAGGTAAGCGTCAATCATTGGGAGAGGGCTTCCATCTTAAACAAACGTAAAATACGTTGATGATAATGCTGAAAAAAATACATAGGGGCATTTATATATGTTATCTCTTTTCTGCGAAAATTTAACTAAATGTTACCAAATATTGAACTATAGATGGAACGTTTTGCTCGATGTTTACAGACGCATTTGCATTTTTTCCTCCAGATATAATGCGTCGGCAATATATACCTTTCAGAACATTTAGTGAACGAGCACCACTGTACGCTTCATGCATATAATAAACTAGGCCCCTGCGCTCGATGGCCAGATGGTGGCACAAAGACTGTCCTACCACGCAAGCCCATTCATGAGCAATTGCGTCTGAACAACTGTTTCGGGATTTTGGTCTTGCCTGCCTGGTTGCCCTAAAACACCCAAGAGCTCACGCTCTTGCGTAAGCGGCAGTGTAGGGGTCTGATTAGAAGTAAATAATCAGACCCTCTCCCAGGTTACCCTCGCCACAGCGCCTCGCGCTGTGGCGAGGGTAACCTGGGAGAGGGTGGTAACCTCGCCAAGCTATTACGTCACGGGCGTCGCCTAGCAACGCCTGGCACCGGCTGTGCCAGGCGTTGCTAGGCAACGCGCGGTGACATCATCGCCAGGCGCAGTTTTTTGTTCGCACAACGCGACCTAACCAATACCTTCAACAGCTCCGCTGATAAAACCGTTCCAAGCCAGAAAAAAAAAAGATACAGTGCGTAATCTCAACAGCTGCATCTTCGTTACACAAATACTTTCATCGCAGAGTAGATAAGAAGAATAAGCAGACGTCAAATTTATTCGACTGTGATCGGTTTACGCATCAGTTGTATTTCTATTGTGAAGAAATAAACGGGGGAGAGGGGCGGTGTGACCAAAACGGTGTTGTTCATTACACGAGATCATTTGTTGAAGCCTAGACAAAATTCTTGTCTGCGGTTTCTCAGCTTTAAAACTGGCACTATATTTTGCGCTGGTTTGAGTGGAAGACGGACCACTGTCGATATCAGTCTCAACGAGCTCTACTGCTTTCGTCGGGTTTTAATTTTTGATATCGCACATTACGCCGCTCGCGAGAATGATTGGGCTCAACCAAGATTCCAAGAAAGCTGATTGCGATTTGTTAGGATATTCATAGGTTAATTAAAATGAGAACACCTTGCTATAAGGGAAGTTGTTTTTAGGGATTGGAAATTTTAATCGCGAGCGTATAAGGACCATTTCAAAAGCAGCATTTTCCTTCTTTTCTGATACCTTGGTCTCTTTTGTTCAAGTCTCACGGTGGCCGAATGCGAAAAAAACAACCGTACCCTCAGAGTCACAAACGCCCGCGACAATACTCGCCAAGGGTAAAACTTTCGGGGAAAACAATGAAAGCAAGAGAGCTTGATATTCAGGAAAAAAAATTCAGAAAGTAAAGGCCAGAGAAACGACATAAGTTCCGTGCGATCTTGTTATTGTATTGGGGGCTACAAGTTTTATCTTTTCGCTAACATAGGCTACATAAGTAACTTATTTGCATGAAATTTTGCTCCCGCGCGAAAACCTTCATAAGGCAGGCAGCGATATTTCTGGCAGTTGCTACGTTCGCTCGACACAAGAATACAAACGACAATTGCGCTTGTTTCAGCACCTGTTCTAGCTGCAAAGCCAGTGGGGTCCAGGAAGTGACAGATTGTTCCTAATAATACAGTCGATTCTGACGACATGCGCCCATAAAAATTATGATGCTGCTTTTCCCGCGGTTCGAAAAAAAAGCAATTCAGTACAACTGCGGGTGATCTGGTTGCATATGATTGCTGTCCTTCGGGGTTATGCTTCAGTTTTCTAAATTCTGGTTTTTCTCTCAGTTCTTGTGTGAAGGCACTGTTTCCGTTTAATTTCGGTTACAGCGGCGCCAATATGAACGCGTAGATGTTTTTTTTTTTTTGCTCACGTGATTCGGTACCCGTGTTTTTGCTGAGTAATGACTGGGCACTCCAGTGTAATGTGATAAAGAGTTGTCTGTGTGTATTCGTGAAAAGGTGTTCTGTTCACAAACACAGCACAGTGAACATTTTTAGGCAATTTCTTCACGTTGCGTAACTAGCAGACCTCCAGACAAGCTTTAATATATAATGTTGCGCCAACACATAATATAATCTTGATACTTACAATGGTGCGTGTAGATTAAGTGATCATTTCAAATGGATGCTACGTAAACGCCCTAAGGTTAGCATTCCGAGGAAAAGAACATCTTCAACCGAGATCTAGATCTCGTTGTGGCGTCTTAACTGGGTTTACAGAGACAGCGTTGCGATGCCGCATATCACTACGATGGTCACACACATAAGTAACTGCGCAACAAAAACTAGCGATATGTAAACACCACAAAACCTAATCAGCTCAATCAGGCGACGTGACTTTGCCGGAACACCGTTTCAAAAAGGATGGCGTACAAGTCATGATTATATTATCATCGTCAACTTTATCATGCCAACTGTCGCGTGCTCCCAGATGTGCATCATTGCAGCTGCAGCGTTTTCATTTGTAATTGCTCAAGTTAGAATTCTCAACCCAAAACAAATTAAACACTAAAAATGGCGCCACGCAGCTGAAATACGCCACTGCTATGCCGTTCAAGCAGAAGCAGTGCAGAAACGCAGATTACGTAAAAAGCGCGAAGCCGTGCGTCGAGGGTGGAAATTCGATGATATGCCATTAACATAGATTAATCTCTGACGTGTTTTGCATATTTTTATTGCGATACCAATTATATGGTCACTCAAAAGCAGATTTCTGTCGTCGGCGTCGCCGTCGTCGTCACCGTCGCCGTCGCCGTAGCCGTCGCCGTCGCCGTGAGGTTCCGTATGACGTCAATGGAGATGAAATCGTCGCCGCGCGCCGAACGCTGTATGTGCGAGTGAAAGGGCGCGAGGGGCGCGCGCTTTCACGGGGAGTGAACGCACGGCGGAGAACAAACGCGCGTTCTGCGCCGTGCTCCCTTAAGGGCTGCAGAAGTAGGCGTCTCTTTCCTCCTTTACAATCACCATATATGTAGAGCAAACGCGCCTTCTTCCGACGCGCGTGAGGCCATGGAGGAGGGGGGGAGGGAAGGGAGGTAAGGGAGGCGACATTTAGCTGCGGCACCAAGTGCCTATTTATATGAGAGGCTCCGGAAACAGTCACCAACGCCGCACGCATTTTGAGCGAGCGCGGGCAAAACGCCGACGGCGTCGACAACAGTTCTGCGTGTTGCCGGTGCTGCTGCATGTCCAAGTTTATACAGCTGATAAAGCTAATATCATTACTCTGTATAGCTCTCTACAAATTTGCTATCGCAATTGATGCTTCGCCTTTTAGGTGAAACTGCGAGAACTTTTTTATTTCTTGCTTGGGCTCGACCACGGCCTACAGTATGTATCCGTTAGAAAAATGAAATAAAAAGTTTCGTATAGAAGGCAGTATTATCAGTACAAAATCAAAAAAGAGCCTTCGCATTCTTTCTTTACCTACATGCAAACATAAGCAGCTGTGCGCGATTTCCAAGCAAACACAAATTATTTTAACACGAAAGTGTTTTATGCCGGGGTCCACCAAGACTTCACTGACGTATTTCCGTCACGGAAATACGTCATAGAACATAATACAAAGAAAGAAACCAGAAGAAAAAGTTCCACAAACATGCAAAATTTGGGAATCGAACCCACGACCTCTCGGTCCGCGACGATAGATCGCCGAGCGTTTAACCCATTGCGCCACAACGCATTTGCAGAGAGCTACACAGACGCGCCTTATATATCTAACACTCCTCCGTGTACCCGCGCTCTTGTTCGGGGCGGTGCCGCCGCCTACGAGCAGAAAAGAGAAGTACTGCATTATGACACTAACGCGCACCGACAGTGAACGCTTCGGTGGTCTCACCACTACGACGTCTCGATGCCAGCATTCGAAGGGACGCTGGCATCAAGAAGCACTACCAACGCCACCTAGGTGGCGTTGGTAGTGGCGTTCACCGTACTCAGCACAGCGGAGCGTGGCCTTTGCAATTAGCTCTGAAAATGTTTCTGAAGTTGATCGCGGAGGCTGCAATTACGACGCGCTGTACGCGCTGATTTGACTCGGTGACGATTCAGTTACGTGCTTTGTCTTGCGCGTTGTATTAGTGTGTCAGTTACGTGCTTCGTCTTTCGCGTTGTGCTAGCGTGTGCAGCGTAGTGCAGCTTCCATATGCACGACGGTTGCTCATGGTCATCGACGTTGGTAGTCGTGATGGAGGAGACGTGCCACCAGGCGTCAGCGTGGGTGCATCAACGTCTAAGGGCGCTTTAGCCACAAAACACCAATAGACATTATATATCAATGTGCAATAAACATTACACTACTTCTGTGAAGACACGTTTCACTTTCGTGTTCTATACCGATTCCTATATAAGAGGGATCAACCACATATTTTTTTTAATATTGAGAAAAATGGCATGTGCCACACTAACGTGCCACTTCCAGCGAATGAATCTAGGTAAATGGTTGATTTTTGAAAAGGTGCAAGTGGGTTTCCCGTTTCTAATGTTCGTGTTAACGAGACTGAAATTTCGCATCAACCTACCGGAATGCAGTTGTACAAAAGAGCATCTGGGGATTTCTTTGCGGTAATATATTGTCTTTTTTATTCAACGTGGTCCATAAATTACACATCACACGGGAAACTATGACCACCTCAATAGGCAGACCCACGTACCCAGATTTATTTGCACTAATTTTGGGCCTGTCGTAATCTCGCTATCAGCGTGAGCAACAGAAATAAATGTTTTGTTTTGACTTTGTTTCCCGATACTGTGCTAAATAAATTCTACTTAGATTGGGTCTA
>NC_051162.1:106825755-106871693 GCF_013339745.2 Dermacentor silvarum | reverse complement strand
TATGAAGCACCTCTGCAAAATTTTAGCCTTATTTAGCCGCTGCCATTATGCGAACAAAGCTGTCTTTTTTTCTGCTTTGTTCAAGTTCACCTATTCTCCTTCGCCTTCGTAGTGAAACAAGCCAGGCGCTTTACAGTTTACAATACCGACCTTCTGGCTTTTTTCTAGCTATTAATCTCTTGCATAGCTCAAAACACAGCTGTAAGTACTAGGCAGGTATATATGAAGCGGTTTCGGCTAATAAAATATCAATAAAATTTATGGTTTATCTTATATCTTCGTGATCCCTGCTATCAAGACTGGTAAACCAGCTCCACAGGTCATCAGCTCAAACGCAGTGATCTGGAATCCTAACAAAACATAGCCTCCAATTAACACAAAACTAACAGACATTTCGATTTTATCCGGGCACATGTCTTAACCACGCTTTTTCAGCTAGAGTGCTCGTATACCTAGCGTAATTGCACGCTCGTGGCTATATTTTCCTTCATTGTCACATGAAATGAAATACCGAGTGGTTGAAAATGAGATGACTTCTAGCTATCATTCAAGAGTCCTTATGTTTCTACCTCATTTGACCTAGCAATGTTCTGGCACCGGTCTCACGACCAAATTAACTATATTACTTCTATTTTGTTTCTGCAGAGACTCAAGAAACTGGAAGAGGTGTGTCAAGGCGATAAAATATCCTCCGACATGCCCCCCTCACTCTAGGTTTCAACCTTGCGTCTCTAGCTGCTCAGCGAGGTGCGGCATCAACAAGCCCAAGACATGCGTCACCAGTTGCCACAGGGGCGCTTGTGTTTGTGACGAGGGCTTTGCCGAAATATGGGGATATGACGGGAGGAGTTGCGTGCCCCAAGATAAGTGTGAATGGCACCTCCGCCGTTTATTCGCCGGTAATGGCACATTTTTGAACGGTGCTGGGGTCGGCTTGCATGGAAGTGCGATCCGACCAGGTGGCCTGGTAATAGGCCCAGGGGGTGTGTTTGCACCTGGTGCGATAGGGCTTCTTCCGGCGGTGTCAGGGATGGTCGCCGCAGGCGCTTCCTTAATTGGTACCAGTAGAGGTGGTGGTGCAAGTGTCGGTGTGCGAGGAGCAGGTCCCTCCATTTCACTCACTGGAGGATCAGGCGCGAGCGGCGCTGGAAGTGGTATGGTGGGTTTGGGCACACATGGTGTGGGAATGAACCTGCCTGCTTCTGCAGTAACACCTACAGCAGGTACATTTTCCCGTGGTAGTTCTGGAAATGGCGCCGCTGAATTAGGCGTAGGTTCAATGAGTGGAGGTTCGACTTTCGGCGGCTACGGTGTCAATGTTAACACGGGAAGTGCATCGTTAAGTGGTGGCGCTGGAGTTGGCGGGTCTAGAGCTGGCGTTAACCCAGGAAGTCCATTGTTAGCTGGCGGTGCGGGAATACGTGGGTCCAGTGTCAGTTTTAACACGGCAGGTGCATCCTTAACTGAGGGTGCCAGAATTGCTGGGTCTGCTGTGAGCGTTAACCCGGGTGGCGCATCAATAATTAGTTCCAGTGGAGGTGGGGGCACAAGTGCCGGTGTGCGAGGAGGAGGTTCCTCCATTTCTCTCAATGGAGGATCAGGCGCGAGCGGCGTGGGAAGCGGTGCGATGGGTTTGGGCACACATGGTGTAAGAATGAACCTGCCTGCTTCTGCAGTAACACCTACAGCAGGTACATTTTCCCGTGGTAGTTCTGGAAATGGCGCCACTGGATTAGGCGTGGGTTCAATGAGTGGAGGTGGGGCTTTTGGCGCCTCCGGTGTCAATGCTAACACGGGAAGCGCATCGTTAAGTGGTGGTGCGGGAGTTACCGGGTCTAGCGCCGGCGTTAACCACGGAAGTCCATTGTTAGCTGGCAGTGCGGGAATTCGTGGGTCCAGTGTCAGTTTTAACACGGCAGGTGCATCCTTAACTGAGGGTGCCAGAATTGCTGTGTCTGCTGGGAGCGGTAACCCAGGTGGCGCATCAATAATGGGTGGTGAGGGAGGTAGTGGTACCATTGTCGCTGTAAATGGCGCAGCCATTCCTTCTCTCCCGGTGGGACCAGGTGGCGGCAGTTTCGGAAGCAGCGCTGCGGGTATACACACAAGTGGTGTCGGATTGCACATCCACCCAACTGCAGTAACCTCCACTGTGAGTACGCCCTCCACTAATTCCGCGAGATTTGGCTCTGACAGAGTCGGAGGGAACTCGATGGGTACATCCTTTGGCAGCGTAGTAGGGTTCGGCAATGTCGGTGGTGGTTTATCTACAGGGGGCACACATTCAACTAGTGGTTCAGCACCTGGCACGGAATCTGGCACAGGCGGCGCTGGAGTCCATGCTCCAGGTGTTACCAGTGGGGGCCCGTTAGGCACAACGTCATCAGAAGCGGCCCACTCGTCTAACATTGAAAGAAATGGCGAAGGCAGCATAAATGGCTCAGCGATTTCACATTCAGGTGGCAGTACAGAATCTCGCGGAGTTACTGGTGCCATAAATATAGGAGGTGGGCACTCCAGTTTTTCAACTTCTTCAGGCGCGCGTACTGACGTAGGAGCTTCAGTCGCCGGCAGTAGTGTAGGGAGTGTTTCCGGGAGTCATACAGCCGTGAGAGAAGGGATGGTACGATCTGGTGGCGAAGGATATGGCGGGGAACACAACGGTGAAAACCTAAATCATTTAAATCGTTCGCATACCTCGGGAACTGGTGGAGCCGATGCCAGTCTACATGGAACAGGTTCCAGCTCTACGAGTACCACTCTATCCACGACTGGTGTCACAACTGCTACAGAAAGTGGACGCACAAGTGGTACGACCGGGCATGTTTCAAGCGGTAGCGGAACATTAGAAGGGTCAGCTATATCTAGTACAGGTTTACATGAAGGAGTAGCTTCTGGACTAACCACTGATGTTTCATCTGTAAGTGGCAGCGCAACTTCTAGCGGGGCCCCTCTTACTATAAGAACAGAACATACAGACACAAGGGTTTCTACGGGTTCGGGATTCATAGGGGTATCAACGGGCACAGGAAATGCACTTTCTTCTGTATCTGAAGCAATCGGTGGTGGTGCTTCCCGAATGAATTCCGCGATTACGTCTTCACATGGCACTAGAAGACACGATGGGGCTGGTACCGGAATAACCGGAGGGAGTACATCGTTAGGTGGTACCAGAAGTATCGGGGGGATTAGTGTTAGCGGTGGCGGGGTCGGAACAGGCCCAATGGGTATACGCTCACCCGCAGTCGCAGTACCAGTGGGTGTTGCTTTCGTATTATCGCCAGGAAATGCGACCGCATCTGGTGCCGTAGGAAATGGTGGGATTGCTGGGAGTGGCGCCACTGTCGGATTAGTCCCAGTGAGTGCACATTTAAGTGGAATTACAGTACCTGACGGCACTCATTTTAGATTGCACCCGGGAACCACTGGTACAGTTGGTGCCACCGAGAATGGAAGGGTCACTGGGAGTGGACCTCCTCTCCGTGTAGGATCCGCGACTATAATCCTGCCTGCTGGAGCAGCATCAGGTGGCGTTGGTATTGGATTGTCCCCAGGGGCTATGACAACAGGGGCTGTCACAGGCCTTAACACGTTTGGTGGAAGCAGCACTTCTGCAGGTCGACTGGGTGCCCTGGCTAGTGGCGGTGTTATCAGTGCCAGTACAAACGGAGCCAGTACAGCTTCACTTGGAGCCACAGGAGGTCGTGGCTCAGGCGTTGGGTTTGGTGCAGGGTCTGCGCACACAGGTGGTAATGCAGGATCTGTTGGGTCCGGCAATGGAGCACTCACAGGCGTTTACTACCCAGCTAATTATCTCGTCTATGGCGTGCCTCCTCCTGGAATGCTTCCTAGTGGGGCACCGTCAGCTAACAGAGCAACCAATGGCGCGGTCACTTCTAGTAGCCTCACAGATATCAGCACAGCGTATCTCGGAGGTGTGGACATTGGGGAATCGCGAGAAAATTCTGAAGGTCTCACGGAGAGTGGAGGTAATCCAAATAATGCTCACCTCATGCGTTAAGTACCTAATTAAAATAAAATTGTTGCCTGTACTATCCTCACAAGTGTCTCGACTGCATTTCAATGTAGTGTGGTAGCTCGGTGCACTGAAAAAACGTTGTCGCAGTTTCACCCGAAAGGCGAAGCATCAATTGCGATAGCAAATTTGTAGAGAGCTATACGGAGTAATGATAGTAGCTTTATCAGCTGTATAAACTTGGACATGCAGCAGCACCGGCAACACGCAGAACTGTTGTCGACGCCGTCGGCGTTTTGCCCGCGTTCGCACAAAATGCGTGCGGCGTTGGTGACTGTTGCCGGAGCCTCTGATATAAATAGGCACTTGGTGCCGCAGCTAAACGTCCCCTCCCTTCCCTCCCCCTCCCTCCCCCCCCCCAACGGCCTTTCGTGCGTCAGAAGGCGCGTTGGCTGTACATATATGGTGATTGTAAAGGAGGAAAGAGACGCCTACTTCTGCAGCCCTTAAGGGAGCACGGCACAGAACGCGCGTTTGTTCTCCGACGTGCGTTCACTCCCCGTGAAAGCGCGCGTCCCTCGCGCCCTTTCACTCGCACATACAGCGTTCGGCGGCGCGCGGCGACGATTTCATCTTCATTGACGTCATGCGGAACCTCACGGCGACGGCGACGGCGACGCCGACGGCAGAAATCTGCTTTGGAGTGTCCATATAATTGCTATCGCAATAATAACTACATATCCTTCAAATAAATAAAAGACAAACAGTCGTTTACACATTCATAAGTGTAAATATGCCTTGGTCACGAAATAACAGAAGGAACCGTAGCCCCGCAAAACGTTCTCAATAGGCTAAATAAACTATACTTATAGGAAAACAATGCTGTTCTGAACAAACGAGGAAAATATTATTCACTTTGACGGTGAAGGAAATGAACACTATAAGCCTACAGATCAATTGAGCTACCCTGCGGCTACTTTAAATGCCGGCATTCTTTGTGAATCTGTAGACACGATAGGAACAATCTACGCTCATTGCAGAAATTTCCTTATGCATCACGAGAAATTATTTCTAGAAAAGAGAGAAAATTATCTCTCATAATATTATATTAGTGTGTACTATAGGATTTAGAATGCAGTCACAGCGAAAGTGCAAAATAAATAAAAAAATTACATCTTAGGTCCTCAGTTATATCGCTTTGGACACTCCCGGTCTTTCGAAAGCGCCGCCTGTTAAATCTTGACGCGTTCTCCCTGGCAAGTTAACATCGAAGCTAAGGATTAACCGAGCCTTTAGTTTAAATGCGCTTGTGCGGTCTTGACCGCGTTTCTGTCAACAAATTTTCATACGTAGGCCAATGTCTCACCTTTCGGGGTTAATAAGTGCTTGTAGTTTAAAATTATTAACTAATTCACCGAAAATCGCGGCGTCTATCTTGTTTTTCATTAAATGAAGGCTTCAATAAAACGTTTCGACAGCCATTGTGATTATGATCAGCGCTAAATTACGACGCAACCATGCCAATAAGTCCAAAAGTGTTGAGATAATTTGAACGTTTGACATTGCTTGCCAACTTCGCGATTCACACTAGCCGATTGTTCGCTCATGAAAATGAGATGGCGCTTAAACGACGAGATGTGCGCTTGCATTAATACTTGTCCATCAATGTGCGCAATCCACGGCCTGTGTAATGAACAAATTGTCTCACGCGCCCCGGCTGTCTAGCACGTTGCCGACGAGCTGTTAAAAGAAAATGTACGGTCGCGATCAAAAGTTTGGGGGACCAAAGGTCCCACGATTCTTACTTTTTGTTTTGCAGCCTGAGCATTCCTGATGAAATCAAGAGCGCACGCATGAGCGCGCGTCTTTGACCAATAGAGTGTACTAAACCACTTCCGCGCCGCCGAGCTGTGCTTGAATATATTTAAATTTTTTGCTGGTGCCGTGGTCTCCAAAGTTTTGATCGCGACTGTACATATTCAAGTGAATCTAAGCATTTCAACGGCAGCTTGATTGGCTATAAAATGCCCCTTTCTATACTCGCTAATTAGGCTGTGTCCCAGCGCCGCTGTAGGCTGGGTAAATTTTCTCTTATCTGCACTACTGAATACGCCTGCTAGCACGGGTACTAACTGAAAACCGTTCCTTAGCAGTGCGAACAGGCATTCAAATGAAGACCATCCGTGAGCATTGGTTATGCAGACACGCATTTGGATGTTTGACTGGGGCTGCTGTGTCATACGAAGGAATAGACTACAGTGCAGTGGCTGAGGGCAGTCACTGAATCGGGGCTGCCTAGTGGGCCATGTTTATACTTTTTGTATGTTTCACGTTCAAGAAAATGCCGTTTAATTGAAAGGCACGTGGCGACACCTATTCAAAATTGCCTAAGCACTTCCTTCTAATACAGACGACATGGCTCCCATGCTTCTGAATTGCGGATAAAAATAAATTGTATTTACGTGAAAGAAATGTGCTTTGTATGCGACCCTCATAAGCTTAGAGCTCACGCGCTGAGCAGCTCTCATGCTACGGACCCCTTCACATTGTCCATAGCTACTGCAGCCATTCGACCAACCAAATTTTCATACATGAAATCTGCTCGCGAGATTGGTTTTCGCTTGAAAGCCACTGTGCACTGCCCATTAGCCGTTCTCAATCCGCGCCTCTTCAAGTGGTAATATTCAACTACAACGTAGTCGGTTCGGTCGTCGGCATGTTCATGGCCATGTCTTCCGGATGAAGCATCGCGCCGGGCACAGCTTTCGACCTACTCCACGTTTCAGGCGCCAAGCTTTACTGCCATTTTCCTTTTCCTGCTAGATGAATTTTTCTTCGTGCTTAGATTCGAGATTCATTTCGATAGGTTGGACGTAAAACCGGATCCTCCTCAGAGAGGAGAATCCAAACATGGGGAAGTGGGCCAAGTATGCGAGAACGTATAAAAAAGAATGGGAGCAAGACCTCGAGCCAAAGGTGGGTTCTGGTGCTTTTACTTCTAGATGGTTTGCCCGTAACGTAATGGATGCAGATACTCATTCTGCTAATATTGAAACATGTTTGCCACGATGACATCAGTGCACCACGTCACATGCTCTTCACTCAGAGTGTTAGCTTAGCTTGTGAGGTGCGTGCTGCTGGCTCGAGGACGCGGGTTTGATTCCCGTCCATGGCGGCCGCATTTCGATCAAGGTAAAAGGCAGGAATACCCGTGTACTTCGGTGTACGTTAAAGAACCCGAGGTGGCCAAAACTAATCCGGAGTCCCCCACTGCGTCATTCCTCCCAATCATATTGTGGTTTTGGCACGTAAAACCCCAGCAATTGTTAGTTTTAGAATAGGGGCCTCAAACGTATTGGGGCCCCAAAGAAATAGCGTCGAAGCCACTGCGCATGGGAAAGACGGAAACTGTTTTTGGGTTTTGCGTCAGGCACGCTATTTCATCGATTTAGCGGGAGCCCTAAAAGCTGCCCCAAAAGCTTTCGTCAACAAACATGGCGGCGCCTATCGAAGCGACGGCTCTAACCTAGCACAAAACTTGGCTTGATTCGTGGTAATGCGTGAAGTTCGTAAGCTAGAAGTGATTGTGGTTATCGCTTTCTCTCATGTAACATGTGTAAGGAAGATTGATTCATTATACGCCGCTGATTCCGAATTAAATTGTCGATTCCATGGCTCGTAGGCCTATCACGAATTGACTTGGCTAGGTGAAGGTGCGTAAAGTTGGTTACTCAAAACTAAGCGCAACAAGTTGCATGCTGCTAATAGAATAAGTACTAAATTGTAATTAAAGGCGAAAACACGAAAGTCTAAATTACGTTTCTTATAATAAAATAGTATATTTTATTTTAATGTTTATAACATATTTCTTTGACGCCGTAGTGACGCTGCAAATGCAACACGCTATCCACAAACGCAACACGCCTGTTCCAAAACTCTTCATTCCTGCATGCCCAACGCTAACACCTGCAAAGCTCTTAGGGGCCCCAAACTTTAGGGGCCCCTATTCTAAAACATTATTAGCCATCAACATGGTTTGCTTATTGACAGTAAACAGTTTTCAGAGCATTACCACAGTTATCAATTTGTTGTTTACAATTGCTCTTTGTGCGCCGTCGCGGCTTTTACCATTTCAAGTGAGTTAGTTCGGGACATGCTCGTCGCCGAAAACAACTGCGCACTTCTTACACTAGTGTGCCGGTTTGCGCAGTAATCTTTTAAAGCTCCACTTACACCAACTCAGGCAGTGAGTGGCATCTGTTGCCTGTCCCTTTTCTAAACGCATGTTCTTGGCGTGCTACAGACCTAATATGGCGGCCAGGTTGATGTAAGTTGACACTAAATAGGTAGTGTGTGTCCCAGCTAATCCGGGCAAGCTAACTGAAACACAAAAACAGGAAAATGAGAAAACAACATAGGACAATGAGACAAATAACGCGAGATATCATAGCGCGAAAGACTTGTTTTAGCTCATTAAAAAAGAAGCCGTGAGCACGTCTCTGTCGCAGATCACCGGACAGCTGAACTTCTACGCCGTAGGCAGAGATAACTTGAGAGATCGATGACGCTGAACATTATTTTGTGTTCACGACAGCTAAAAAGCAGAATTCGTAGTTAATATTACTGTAAATAGCTAAAAATAGTAACTTAGTACTATGTGTCATAAAATAAAAGCACTGATTTCGCCCTCTGCAGCGATTCGCTGGAACTTGAGAGCTTCCGGGGCCAACCAAAAAGTGTTCTGTGCACGTTTGATGTCGCTCTTGTTGATGTAAATTGCCGACCGTCACGGCGGTACGGACGTTTTTTTATGACGGGTTGTGCAAAAAAGGATTGCCGTAGTCGAGTGTGAAAATGTATACACAAATAAAATTGCAAATAAAAATGGCTATATTTGACAACGAAATATTTTGCACTTTTTTTCTGTTTGGCTACATTTGGGCTACAACTTCTTTAGCTTTTGGCGACGCCGCCTCGTCGGACCTGGCAACACTGATCACACGATGAAGCTGCAGATGTACTGGGAAACCCGAAGAATGTCTGGGTTATACGGCGGCTCTTGGCGTGTGCAAAGCGCCGGCCCTCTTTGATGATTGTGTCGAAGGTATCAACGTTTACACGAGCAGGTTAAAAGCATTGTTGGCGATACCTTTCAGCACATGAGATACCCTCTTGAACTCAGGCCTCGTCAACCCGGCGGCAAAGAGCGATAACGTCCTGAATGTACGAGACGTATGACTCCGAGGATGTTTGTGCACGAGTTGCAAGTTCCTTCCGCGCAGCAAGCTGCCGACCAGTGCTGTCACCGAAAAGGTCGCTGATCTTCTCTTTGAAAGAGTCCCAGCTGGTAATTTCCGCCTCGTGCGTCTCGAACCACACTCGCGGTGGGCCATCGAGGTAAAAAAGCACGTTGGCGAGCATAAGGCTCGGGCCCCACCTGTAGCCGGCGCTGATCCGTTCGTACAGGTTGACCCATTTGTCGACGTCAACCCCACCCTGGCCGGAAAAGGTACCAGGATTACGAGCGGGAGGCAGAACAATGTAGGTGGGAACCACGCGAGGGGCAGGGGGTCAAGACGATAAGCCTGCACCGACTGACATGGTCGGAAGCGTGATTAGGCGGCCGTTGCGGAGCTCCGTGATCTATGCAGCGAACAACCACCCCCTCCACCACAAACATGTTACGCAAAACGACACAAGGCGGGACTATTTACACTATATTTACACTGCATGAGAGACACAGTAGCCAAGATGGCGGACAGCTTGCTTGCTTGCTTGCTTGATCCTCATCTGTGGCGCTTACCCACTGCGGGGGATTAGCCAAGAAGTGGGCGGTTAAAGATTAAAGGGAAGGGGGAGAAGGAAAAAAAATCTCGACGGAAAAGTAAATCAGGGTGAAGTATAACGTTTATGATAATTTGGAAACAGATTTACAGGGCAGAGACAGAATTGAAATAATTGCAATTTTATAAGAACAGCAAGATTTTTTGGTGGTATTAGAATGATTTTGAAACAACAATTAGCCATTTACTGAGTAATCCAAACATTTATTTCGATAATTAACAGGGTAGTCTTTTTGTGTCACAGATATAGTCACAGAGGGCCACGCAGATGTTCCTGTGGCTAAAGCACAATGAAGAAGTCCCGAAGGAGAGGATATTTTGAGTAGTTAGAGGAATACCGAATTTCCGGAATGAAAATTCGAATTTCTTCCTTTGATTCCTAAAGCGACGGCATGATAACAGAAGGTGATCAATGGCAGGTAGGACACAGAGGGGACGGTGCCAGACCAGACATGTATAGGTAAAAATATAATGGTGGAATTCGGTATGTAATGAAGAAGACAAAACGACGACGAAGCAGTCATCAAGCAAGCCACAGTGTTGGTGCTAACCAACAACAACAACAATAACCATGCGCCCCGAGCTGGCGCTTGCCCGGATTTTGGCAGCTGGTCGCCTCGCCGCTTCTTGACGTTCGCCTGACGTTTGTCGCCTTCATTGACGTTTACACGTGAATAAATCACGTTGCAGGTACCATAATTTTATTATGGAGATTTCAAATTTACGTGTGGGGCATTACTTAATGTCCCACGAAAACGAAAAATGATTAAATTCCGACGTTTGGATTTTCAGTTTCGTAGAATCTTGTAATAGGGAAAATTTTCTAAACCTAGCCGCAGTGACATAGCCGAACTAGGCATGACAAACATAACTGGCCCATCAAAAGATATCTGCGCAAGTGTGTCAGCCATGCATTTCATTCTTTTCTTTGTGGACAGCCACTAGCACCAGACAGAACCGTCTTCTTTGTCGTCTGCCCAAGGCAGAATGTCTGTGTCTGTTGTGGTAACTTCGGAGCAATATATTATATTATTCGCATGAAGCTGATACAAACGCTGCTTGTCAGTCTTTGACTAGAAATATGAAATATGTGACGCTAGTTAAATCCGCGTACTTTCTGGTAGGGAGTCGATTTTTAGTTCTACACATCGCTGTGACGTCACAGTGATCGTGACAAAATTTGCAGTGTCCTCAATGGCACACAATTTTCAGGTGTTGTAACTGCCTTAAAGCGCAACTCAAACCAACAAGACGTATTCGGCAAGCAAAAAGAGATATATACTGTATAATTTGCGGATGTTTTACATCTGGCTTGGTGACGTGCTCGTCACGTGATCTTGAGCCATCGGCCTATAAACCGTAGGAGAAGACATGCAATGTTCATTGCTAAGTCTGCCCGTGATACCATAAAGCGTTAATTTCAATCACTAGACAATTTCCATCACGTAAGCGGGACTTTGTAATTGTTGATACTAGCTGTATAGTGTTGTATGTTCGCTGAGTTTTTAAGGCACAATATTATTTTAAACGCGAAGCTTTTCTTGGCGAACATTTGGCACTTTCTATCTATCTATCTATATATCTATCTATCTATCTATCTATCTATCTATCTATATATCTATCTATCTATCTATCTATCTATCTATCTAGCCGCCTACGTCTTTGTGCCTACGTCTTTGGTCGTTTCGTTAACTTGGTATGTACCAAAATTGGCGCAGTATGACAAGAGTGTACGACGAACATAAATGATAGGTCTTGACATAAATATCCTGACATGCCTGTCATGTAGGTCATGACAATGACCCCGCGAAAAAAAGCGGAACACTCAAAAACCGCTGAAATGGGTTCAGACGCGGGTTTTAAGTGAAGGAAACACTGATGGATGATGGTAAAAATCATATAGCCATGAGGATGACTCAGCAAAATGACAATGACTCAGGGAAAAAAATTAACACTGAAAAACCAATGGAAGGCATTCGGATGTGGTACTAAGTGAAGGAAAAGGCTTAAGTAGCATGTAGCCACCTGTAGTTTTATGAAGTGTTTACTAGATGGCGTTCCGGTTCCACGTCCACTTCCTGTTCCACTTCCGGTTCCACTTCCGGTTCCGGTTCCACTTTGCGCGCGTTCTGTGCGAACGCGGGCAAAACGCCGACGGCGTCGACAACAGTTCTGCGCGTTGCTGGTGCTGCTGCATGTCCAAGTTTATACAGCTGATAAAACTACCTTGAGTCAACCCCATGGCTGCTTCGCATACTACTCAGGGTTCCCCTACGGGAAGATGGTGTAATTTTCTCTCTCGTTCCCGACGCGCGCTCTCTTTATCTCTCGTCCGTAGCTGTGGTTTACCCGAATGATCCCCCGATGCTTCGCCCACTCATCATCATTCACTTCGTGGATATGCTGTGATTTTTTTTTTCAATACAGAAGCGGTGTCACTCTCCCCCTGCGCGATAAGCCACTGGTGCTTTTGTATGGAGAAAATTCAGTTTTTTAATGTTTTTTATCTCTGCGCATTCACCATCAACTTTCTCTGCAGCGTGCCTTCTCCATTTAAAGCATTCAGTTTTTCAAAGTGAAGGGGATTTTTCAGCAAATATCCCTCACAGATGTGTGATATTCTGAGCAACGGATACAACAAAAGCCCATGCACCATGTAGCCATCTTTAGAGAACCTTCAGGAGTAGATGGGTGTGTTTGCTGGCTGTTGTTAGTGATGGCTTTCCGGCAGGCTGTATTGCCAGAAGAACAAAGACAGCTTTCACCGCCGCAGCTGTAGAAAACGCGACATGCGAAACAATACTTCTGAATCCCAGCTAAAAAAAGCGCTCAGAAATGTTTGGTTTCATTCAAATGGTGTATACGCAATGACTGTTCTTTTATAAACATTATAGTCAGGACGGCGAACGCTGACCAATCATCATCACCAGTGCTAGGCACCATTTTGCCGCTTGTGCTGGGACTCTTGCTTCTGCTCTACCGCCGCATTTAGTTTCTCAAAAGAAAACTAAAAGAACTGGAGTATGCTTCCGTCGTATGGGATCCGCATTATATAAAAGATATTACGCAACTTGAAAACATTGAAAGTAAAGCAGTTAGATTTATATTCGGAAAGTACAAACGCCTAGATTCTCCTACAGATTTAATGAAACTCAGTAATATACTGACATTGGAAGCCCGACGAAAAGTTAGTCGCGTTTCATTCCTTCACAACTGCCTTTCTAGAAAAATAAACTGAGCTCTCCCAAACATTGTTATGCGTCTTCATACGACGACAACGCGACAGAGTCATGCATGCACGTTCTTTAGCACCAGTCTTCGCTTGCACAAGCGCTTTTCGATATAGTTTCTTCGCGCATACGGTCATCGAGTGGAATTCTTTATCACGTAGCATATTTACCTCGGATGATTTCGTTAATGAAATGCCGCGCCATGTCTTGAATTTCTAGCCTCACTACTTATTTGACGCTTCTAGTTAAATTGCTAGGCATTTATGCTACTCGTGTATTGTGTTTTTCCCTCCTTATAACCACATTTGCTACACAATTTTCATGACAGGGTTTTTAATTTTCTTCCCGATATGTATTCTTTCTTGTGTTCATCTCTTGCGTTTTTCGATTCTATATTTTTGTATTTTACATGAAGCCCTTCCTGCTGGAGGCAAATTATTGGCTTGCAGTATGTAAAAATAAATAAATAAAAATAAAATAAAGTAAATGACCGCATAAACAGAGCTCAGACAGGTGAATGCGAAGGCGGTTCCAGACATTGAAGGCGTCGCCCAGATGTTCAGACGCTTGTGTTCTTCTGCATACCTTTGTTATGTGCGTTTTGTTTAGTCAAGTATTGAGGTGCGTCACCACGGCACGGTATTTAATTCTGGCCGATGTGATAACGCGATAATTTCGAAACTGCTACATCTCAACATTTTTTATGTTGCTGTAATAGTCGAATGCGTTTTTTTATTCATTCGGCTTGCACTCGAGGAATTTTTTTGTTATTATAATTTCTGTTCTTCTCCACAATGGTAGTCAGCATAGAATCGCGGCGGCTCCTGATTGGGATTAGCATAACATGCAGGAAAGAAGAACGTCATGTTCTTTGTCTTTGTCAAATTTGTTTTTTGTTCGCCCACGAGGCTCTCGCATGATTTTTTTTTCAGTAGTAATATGTCTATACACATATGCACACAGGATGAGGCTAGCAATGGCGAGGAGCGTTCACGCGTGATGCTCTTGTGATGAGGAAGGTGTGTGACGTCATGGGCCGAACAATGGAAGGCAACGAGCCACCATGCACCGCTGCATACTTAATCAGGCAAACGAACATAAAGACGAGATTGCAAGATTTTGTTAACGAGATGCATAAGACGCACGTCGAAACACGCATGCCACGGTGCAGCTGCGCCTGCGGGTATGGACATGCACGCACGTGCGCTGTATGACGGGATAACTGTTGTTAGTTACAAACGTAGGAGGCTTTGTGAAAGTGATGGTAAAAAAGAAAAGTTGTCTTTGTCACGTTCCAAACCACTGCTGTAGCTTCGAAGCATGTGGAAACTGGCCACACGTATATGTACGCAAAGGCTGACTATTTGAGAGGCCTCAGCTCATAGTCCACCTTCTTGATGTTGTACAGTATTGATACGTGGCATTGAACGTAAGAGCGTTTAGTGAATGCTGACATTAGCAGTACTAATACAACAATAATAGCACTGACGCCAAACGTTGAAAAAAAATTAAACCCAGTTCTACCCAATGTGAAATTTGCTGAAACAGCGGAACTGTGGTCTATCAAGCGGCGATATTCTGCGTGATACTGCGACGATGGATGTTATTCGGTGGGTTATTGCGTTTTGCTCTGAATCATGATGTTATTCGGTGCGTCAGTGTGTTTTACTGTGATTCCTTGCCATGAAACGGTGATTTTCTGCGCTTTAATATGATTTGGTATGCTATTCGGTGGGTTTCTGCCTTTTGCTGTGAGATCTTGAGCTCTGCACTCTGCAGCTGTGCCCAGACTCCCAGTCGAGGAAATCTCTTTTGAAGCGGCCATGGGCACCGTCGGTCAAAAAGATCGCTCGGCGCTTGAGCCTTTGTTGTGCCTCTTGCTGGAACAAATGACGGTTCACTTTCCTCCAAGTACGCTTGACTTTCGTTTCTTTCTTTTGTAGCTCCGGATCAGCCTCCCGCCGCTGTCGTTTTGCTTGCGCTTCTCGCCGACAATCCTCGTTGGTAGCGGTCTCCCCGCGGTTATGTCTGGCTTCCGCTTCCCTGTTGCGTTGCTCTGGATTAGCCTCCCATCGCTACCGTTTCACTGCTGATACCCGTGCTCGAAACGTAGAATTCGCTCGGCGACAGCGCTGCCGCTCTCGGGTGAGCTGTAGCAGCTGCTCGCACCAAGCGGAATCCATGGCGAGAAAGGGCGCGTGGCGGTCACAACGGAAACGGTCTGGGAAGAGGTTTCTGTTAAAGCTTTAGTTCCTGTGAGACCGCAGCGCCCCTAGCGGTGGGTCTGGGAACCTGCCCCCTTGCGTAACACTGGTGACCGGACGGCCCAGCCTCGACCTAGAACAGCTACGCTGTTAAAACAAAATATGAAACTCAGATTTTCTTTAATGAAAACTAAAATATATTCTGTATCGGAATGGCTCAATTAAATGAATTAGTGTTCGTGTCTTGCTAGCGATAGGCGAAAACATAGATTCATATTGTAAACCAGAGAATATAGATTTGGAATTATTTCGATGTTATTTTGCAACGAATTGCAAAATTCTCATTACTGGCGTATCTTATTGATTTCCGACTTGCGCAATTTTGTTTTCTGACAAGCCACATAATTTTTTCAACAAGATTAGAGTTGGATTTTCAAGGAAACCCAGATCGTTTCGTTTGGCAACTACAACTTTTGACGAATTGATGGTCGCAAGCATGCCTTCTTTTTCTTTTGCGGTCCATTTTGCGGACATTCCTGACAATTCAATTTCCTCTGTTCTGACTTTTTTTATTCCCGGGAGCATCATTACAGTTAGGCGTGTAATATTTAACACTTCACCACTTCCTGATCTAGTGCTCCGGTTATCTACTGATATGAGTTTAGCGAAAGCACACTAACAGCGGTGAGATTATCAATACGTAGAAGGCCTATGGAATAAACTGCCTAATGTCTGTTGTTTTGGGTGCCACAACGATGATTTGGTTATGAATCACGCTGTTTTGGGCGATTCCGGAATAATTTTAACCACCTGAGGTTCTTAAAATGCAAACTTTTAAGCCATAAATGGCAAGCTTTTCAATTTAAATGATGACTCCTTGCCCATCGCCAACGCTTAACTTAAACTAACTGGTCTATATTTCAGAGCAGGATTCGCAGCGCCGTCTATAGTACCTCTCCATGTCGTCTGCGCAATGGCAAAACTGGACCTTGCTTCAGTAATGACTTCAAAAGATGTAATAACAAGAAACAAGCTATTTGGCAATGCTCTATGAACCTAAATAGACCGGCCAGTTAGTTGGTATACAGAGAAACTGCTTTAAAATGTTTGCTCCCGTAGTTATCACTTTGCCGTTTTTTTGACAACAGGATTTCTAACTGGCAGAAGGAAAACCTAAGCGTTTTTTTTTTTTTCAGTATTGCTTGGCGAAAACATTCGAAACAATTTCTACTTATGGAACCTCTCAGGGGGAAGTAGCTGATCATGATTGTACAACACTATCGAAAATAAGTTTCGTCTACATTACTTCATCTGTTTTCCAAATTTCATGAAAATAGCTAACCTGCTCTGCACCTTTCTTCTTCAATTGCACTGGCATCCACGCAATAAATGGAAATTGTAAGCTCTTGTCTTCATGCGGTGCAGACAGAAATAGTTCTAAAGTTTTGATGAACCCGACGGAATGCTAATCTATCATACGGAGTGTGGCAGTTGGCTGAAATATTGGCAAAGTTTTATCTATTCAGAAATTTGGTGAAACGTGTGACATATGTAATGACCGACCATTCGAATTTATACCAATAACGTGGCGAAAATGCGACATATCGTACCCACTCGGTTTATTGAGAGCCATAGCTTTATTACTCCGCTTAGAGATAGATTCCATAAGCCTTTTTTCTGTCAAACTCGACGTACTTATAGCAAAGGACAGCCCTTCGTTGCTGACAAAACATTCACAGAAGTTACCAGTGCATTACTATACCATTGTAGTCAAGAAACGGGATAGACGGGGCCAAGAGGCCCTATTTTGAAGGCAAGATCTTTCCCGCTTACACTCGGCTTTGGTGTATCTGGGAACCGGCTATCTCGTAAATACTTAAAAAAACAGGCTTGAAAATTCGACCTGTAGATGTCGCAGGAAGAAGAAAGTTATATGAAATTATATCTCTCCATGCCGAGAACAAGTGGCCATTGTCAGCATCAAAGGAAATAAACAAAAAGGTGTATAACTAACCGTAAAGACTCGCGGCTAATGGAGTGAGCGATATTTTACGACTAGTGCGGTCTGCGGAGTTGGCGCTACCTTACACGGCCGCTCTGGGTTTCCCGGATGTTCCCGCACGCCCAACGCGCTTTCTCTGCGCGCTTCGATATTGCGTGGCTTTGACGACAAGGTCCTTGCTGACTTCGCACGGGTTTGCGTATTTGGTATCTGGCTATCTTGTAACCACGTCCGGAACAAAAAGAAAGGGTAACCAAGTGCCGACGGTAAAGAAGGCAAGGGGAACGTATTTGCGCTTGAAATAAATGAGCGAATAACAACCATAAAAAACATGAGAGATACAATCAACATTTCATACTCCAATTATTTCCACTACCATGTACGGCTGCAGCGGAACTAGATTAGCACAAGTGGCCGATCACCCATTCGGATAAATACCAGTGTGCAGGGTACCGCCGCCTACCGCGAATTCCCAGCTCCGGTCGTCGGCCACTTGAGCTGATGAGCTGATCTTTTTCCATTGCAGCTATACGTGCACATTGCCTTACCATTTATATTTTTGTTAGTTACAACCACATGCAGCCAGAGTTGTTGAGGCTAAATAATGCATAGGCAAAGCATGCGGACGAAGAATCTGGCCGCGGACAGTGCCATCACCAAAGCTCAATGGGAGAGCATCGCACGTAATGCGGAAGATAGGGGTGCAGCTCCCGCCGGCAGCAAGTTTTCGTTTCCTCCACTTTCTTTTGTTTTCACCTTCCATTTTTTCTGTTTGAGATAAAGCAACTATGGCAAAGAAGTCTGACATGGTTGTGGACGACACGAAGGACGCAGACAGGAAGGCGCAACAGCGTAGTCTTAACAAATCACACCAGGAACATCGTCTACAGCCCGAGCCCCACTTCAGTAGCACTGGCGATCCGGTTGCGGAGCTATGCACGGCACACTTCTTATTCCTTACATCTTCCCTCCTCGCTGAAGACGGAGCCACACAGGAGGGCTAAGGCGTCGTGAGGATGAAGGGCTCGTAATGTGGCTTGAGCTGATCTACGTGCACAGTTTCGCGGCCTCGGCGACGCAGGTCCGTAAGGGGCGCCAGGGGTTCGATGACGTAGTTCACCGGATAAGTTTGCTGTAGAACCCGGTTGGGTCTATGGTATCTGCGTCAAGCCGTGTGTCAAAACGCTGTGTCAAGCCGTTTGTTTTTTTTTTCCTTTTTTTGGGTGATATGCCGTGGTACAGCGATGAATAACGCGGCATTCAGTGAGAAGTTCTTGAATGACATCAGCGAGAAAGACGCGCTCTCGGTCGCTCAGGAGTTCGCGGGGAGCGCCGTGACGTAGAACGAAGCGTTGAAGCAGGAAGGAGGCAATGTCACGAGCCGTCGCGGATGGTATAGCAGCCGCTTCTGTATACCTCGTGAGGTGGTCTATAGCTACAATGACCCAGCGGTTGCCAGCAGCTGTGTATATGGCAGAGGACCGCATAGGTCTATCCGAATCCGGTCAAAGGATTGCGAAGGGCACAGCAAAGGTTGCATTGCTCCAGAAGAGGGGCAAGGATCTGGCTTGCGGCGTTGACATTCTGTGCAAGAGCGAAAGTACTTTTGCACAAATCTGCACAAATCTGCACATACCGCGCCAATAAAACCTATGACTTAGTCTGGTCTAGCTAGGTCTTGAAGAGGCTAGCGTGTGTGCATTGAGGGTCGGCGTGGAAAGCGGCGCATAGATCAGTGCGGAGCTGCCGGGGTATAACAGGCAGCTATTTGCGGCCGTCAGAACTGTAGTTACTGTGATAGACGATTCCGTCGCGGATGGCGAAGTGCGAAGCTTGTCGGCGTAGCGCTCGGGATGGTGGGTGTGCAGGCGAATCAGAGAGTAATCCAAAGATGAAATCCAGGAGTCCTTGTGCAGCTGCAAAGCCATGTCGGCAGAAGCTAATGGTGGAAGTGGGTCGTCTAGGACGGAGACACGGACAATGTCGGCGTGGACAGGTGAGCGCGAAAGAGCATCGGCCTCGGCGTGATTCTTGCCTGAGCGGTAGACAACCCGGATGTCGCGCTCTTGAAGCGTCAGTGCCAACCGGGCTAGGCGGCCGCAGGGATGCTTCAGGGACAAGGACCAGCAACGTGCGTGGTGATCGGTAACGACATCATTGGACCGGCCGTACAGGTATGAGCGAAATTTCGTAATGGCCTAGATGATCGAAATCTCGTAATGGCCTAGATGATCGTTAGACATTCTATTTCTGTGACTGAATAATCCGCTTCAGCTTTCGTGAGAGTGCGGCTCGCGTAAGCAACAACATATTCTTAGTAGCCTGTTTTTCGCTGGGCGAGCACAGCGCCAAGACAAACACCACTAGCATCCGTATGGATTTCCGTGGGAGCAGTTGGATCAAAATGGCGCAGTACCGGTGTTGTTGTGAGCAGGCGACGTAGCATCGCGAAGGCATCATCGCAAGCCGGCGACCACGCGGAAAGATTGGGGTCTCCCCGAAAAAGCTCTGTCAGTGGTGCCATAGTCGAAGCGAAATTTCGAAAGAAGCACGTGTGAGCAGATGCCAATGAAACTGCGCAAGTCTTTTAGAGACGTTCGCCTCGGGAATTCGTTAACAGCACGTAGCTTAGCGGCAACAGGGAGATACACCGTCCTTCGAGACGACATTTCCGAGAATTGTCAGCTTACGTGCCCCAAAGTGATATTTTTTCAGGTTTAGTTGGGGGCCAGCGTCACGGAGACAACGTAAAACTTGCTACAAGTGATGAAGGTGAGTAGGAAAATCTGGTGCAAACACTCCTACATCATCCAATTAACACAAGCACGTGTTCCATTTCAGGCCTCGGCGAATAGTATACATCATGCGCCCAAAAGTCGCCGGCCGAATGGCGTCACACGAAATTCGTATAAGCCATCTGGTGTGATGAAAGCAGTTTTAGGCTTATCGCCTGCAGCCATAGGCACTTGCCAATAACCAGAGCGTAGATCGAGGGAGGAAACGAAGGCTGCACCTTGTAAGCAGTGTAGCGCGTCGTCGAGCAGCGGCAATGGATAAACATCCTTTCGGGTTATTTTGTTTAGGCGACGGTATTCCGCGCAAAAAGCGGATCGAGCCATCCTTCTAGCGATGCCCATGGACTGTCGGATGGTTCAATGACACCACGCTTCAGCATTTCACCTACTTCCTTATCAATGACGCGTCGTTCTGTCGACGATACGCGGTATGGTCGCTGCCGTAGCGGTGAGTGAGCACCGGTATCAATCCGGGGACATACAGTCGTCGTTCGGCCCAGAGAAGTGCTATATGGCTGTCAAAAGCAGGGCGAAATTTGTCGAGCAGACGGAGAAGGTCATGGCGTTGCTTGGGGTTTAAGGCGTTGTCGATGACGTGACTGAAAACGTCTTCAGGCGATGTGGCAGTTACGGGACTACAGTAGAGGATGTCGACCTCTAACAATCTAATAGCAAGTTCCAAAGTTGTAATGGTGTGGTAAGGCTCCACAGTGCCGAGAGATTCACCGCGAAGCAACGTAATCGTGAATGGGATGTGGTTGTATACAGGGAGGTGAGTCGCACCAGTTTGAAGGCCAAAGGCTGGGAGTGGTGAGAGGTGGCGATGATCGAAAGCAGTAGGAGGTGTGAAGAGTATGGTAGCCGAGCTCGAGCTCCACTTCAGTAGCGCTGGCTATCCGGCTGTGGAGCTCTGCACGGCGCACTTCTTCCTTACACAATAAATGTTCTCCTCTATGCTTTCTTTGGCTTCTCTATCAGTTCGCTTTATGTAGTTGTAGTCATGTGTTTCATAACTAAAGTCCCAGTTTCTCCCGAAAGGCGAAGCATTGATGACGATAGCAAATTAGTAGACAGCTATACGAAGTAAGGATAGTAGTTTTATCGGCCGTATAAACCTGCAAAGATTCGCTTACAAACTCTATTAATAAGCATAGTGTCCGCGCGCACTGGCAAACCTGAACGAATCACACTCGATGACCGCGGACACTCGCTGTCAAAACGCTTGGCGTGAGGAAGCTCGGATATAGCAGCCATTGAAGTGACCTTCATACTGTCTATCGCTTCAACGCAAACAGAGCGGCAGCAACACAACACGCACGAACGTATGAACCGTCGGTGCACCTTGACTCTGCTCCCAATGCAGAACGCATTCAAGATACACCCGCGCGACCGGGCAATACGCAGTTGCTGCCGGAGTACAACGCCACCCCCTCCCTCTCAACCTCCTCGTACCTTGATCGCGACAGAAGACGGTGCGCTACCACCCCTCTGTGCTCCCTTGCTCGCGCGAGATTGAGCCGTGATCGTTGACTCCCCTCGCGCGCTTTCACTCTCACATACAGCATACTTCGCACGACGACGGTGTTATCGCCTTGGATTTAAATGACCTAGTAGACGTTTCTGTCAGATGCTTCGCCAGCACCTATGGGCTGTTTTTTTTTTTTAGTTAACGCAACCTGCCACGGACACCACAATCCAAATTCATGAGCCGGGTTGCTCTAAGCGATGCACTTTACTTATACAAGAATCAGCAATGTGTACTGAACTCATTAGCAGAATTTTACCAATATACTTGTTCAGTAAATACTTGAGGGCCCACATTGTCTTTTACGAATTGAGGCCAGCAAGTATTGAGGTGCGTCACCTCAGAATAAATGTTGAAATAAGCACCAGTTTTGAGATAAGAGTCGTCTATGTAGAGTGTAAAAGACACCAGTTGCTCCTCTAACCTTTAAGAAAAAGCCTTCTTTGCACTGGAGTAGAAAAAATGTCTGAAAAAAAAATGCACATAGTTTTTCCACTTTCAGAACGCACATTTCAAAATAGGTGTCACCGTGAGCATTTGCAGCACTGGATGTGCCTCTGGAAATCACCGGCTACAAATGTGCAGCTCCATTATATGAATCCAAGGAAATACCTAAATTTATTTAGTTATATTTTACCAAGTATTCAAAATGCATTTCGAGTTTCAACGCCAATAATATCCGCTTATTTGAGTAATCCAGCTTCAGGAGCCAAATTGCGCAATCTGCCGAACTAATTCTTTATGTTATTTCTGGTCTAAAAAGACCCAATGTAAACCATTCACAATGAATAGAATTGTCGCACGAGATTAAATAATAACTGCATGACAGACATGTGCGGATGGGATGTGGCCAGTCTGCTGAGCCATCCGAATGTTCTGTTTCCCACAAAGATACCTCTAAACTGAGGAACGCTCCTTCAGTACATTCTTGTAACGGTGATGCTTTCCCAGGATAAATTCTTAGAGGTACGGCGTTTTCTGAATGCGCGGTAGCCACATTATTTAATATTTGTTCGTCAAGGACAGCTTTTCTTTCTCGTTAGTGAATGCATTGACGTGTGTTAGAAGCGATTCTATATTTTTCACTACGTAAACCTTCGACATTAGGCATGAATTCATTTAGCAATATGCATCCACATATGAATTTAGCGTTCAATTCGGATTATATGCCTCAACAGTAGTGACAATGTAAAATAAAGTAGGAGTATATGCGGCGAGTGCATAAAAGGCTTGCCCAGGTGCAATGCTACAGCTATAACGCTGATATATCTTGTAGCACAAGTGACATAAATAAGTCGCAGTTTCGCCCGAAAGGCAAATTAGTGAACAGAGATACAAAGTAAGGATAGTAGTTTTATCGGCCGTGTAAACTTGTAGACATACACATACAAACGAAATGAACAAGCATGGTGTCACGCGTGCGCAAGCAAACATGAACACGTCAAAGTAGATGACCGTGGAAATTTTCTGTGAAAACGCTGGAGTGTGGAAGCGCGGCTGCAACAGCGAGCGAATTGTCCTTGGTGCTGCATTTGCATCAACGCGAACTTAATCGCGTAAACATAGCGCTCGGCACACTGTGATCTAGACGTAGATGGCGTTCAAGATACAGCGGCCCGGAGTCAAACGCTGCCTTCCTTCCCTACGCTCTTCCGGGAGCCTAGCAGCCCAGGAGTGCGCGCGCGGCCGCCGGGAGTAACCCCCCCCCCCTACTCCCCCCCCCCCCCCCCATTCGGCAACATTGATGCCTTCGGGTAGCATATGTGGGTTTTATTCACCAGTTGCTTTCACCAAAAACGATCACGTACTCGTGACGCCTGCGGCAGAAAGGATGTTCCACATCCGCCACCAGGTTTGTGAGTGGTGGCGTTGGCTTAACACTCCCATGAGTTAATTCTAGTTGTGATACATAAATACCACGGAAATTGGATGGGAAAACAGCGCCACGGTAGCTCAATGGTGGGAGCATCGCACGTGTAATGGGAAGACGTGGGTTCGTTCCCCCCCCCCCCCCCCCCCTGTGGCCAGTTGTTTTTTCATCCATTTTCAGTTTCACAATTAATAATTTCTTTAATTCAATTGGTAGGTACAGTGATTTCCCCTATGGTGTCACTGTTTGTTCGCTTCTTATGACCCCCCTCCAGAGCATTGCGCTCGACGGACGACGGCGCGCTTCCATCCCACATTCATCCCTTGAGTTCCGTGAATTGAGCCGGGATCACCTGCTCACCCTCGCTCACTTCCACTCGCACATTCAGCCTACGGCGTGCGCCGACAATGTTGTCGGCCTCGGACTGTATTCTGAACCTCACAGCGACGGCGACGGCAGAAATGCGCCTGGAGTGTTCATGTAATTGCTATCGCAATAAAATCGCAATAATACCTGTTCACGCACAGGGTCGTTTATCCTTGCACCTTCGGAATTAGAATTCGGATTTTTGTGATCGTTGAGAGGGAGTTCGCAGCTGGGTAGTTTATTAACAGGCATTGTCTAATCGAGGCAGACATCATCTAAATATCGAAGGTGGTCGGCCATTTACGAACACTCTTTTACTATAGAAACGCAATCCTTGTGTGCACGTTTCGATGACGCGATAAATCTGAGTACAGATATAATACGTTGACGTAGCCTGAAAAATGCGTACCTTTAAGAAGTGTAACAAAACGAGGTCGGATAAAGTGTTTCTGGTAGTGTTTGCTGAACGAAATCATATGTATGTATAATTTGTTCTTCTAATATGATTGCTAACAAACATGATACTCCATTGTCTTTTCAAAAGCTGCAGTATGTAGCATTTGCCTAATGCTTCTCCCGTCAGACAAGGTTTGGTGCTAACCATGGAGTGAGAGCAGTAAAATACAATAAAATACTATTGTCGCATCCTTTCGTTCGCGTCGCAAGCTTCCATGTATTTTTGTGAGGCAGATAGCATGTGAATTCGGAAATTGCGCAAGCAGATGTTGCCTTACCTATAGCATCGACAGAAGGGACGCTTGCTTTATGCCGAACAATAGCTTGCCAGTTCAATATCAGGTGCACAGTCCTGAGATTGCAACCTTTCGCACTAATATGCGGAACACTTGAGGTCGGGCTTCCTTGTACAGAAGAGCGCCGTGCCAGGCGTGATGCAGCACATAACGATCGTCCTAGCTGCGCTTTGCGCTGTGGTGGTAAGAGGCCACAGTACTTGTGTGGGTAAGTACAATTTTGTAAATCACCGCTTCCTAATCGCATCACTACGGAGATGATGCAGTAGGCTTAATTTAAACGGCTTGCATTTTCGTCACGTTATTGGAATGATTAACCCTCAAAGATGTCTTCGTGAAATCTGTTAGTGCATAAACAACTTAGGGAATCATGGAGTAGTGTTTTCTGTAGAGAAAAACTAACATTCAATTTTAAAGCACAACAGCCAAATAAAAGTCCAAGTTAGAAGCTCGCTGAACTGCTTTTATACAGCATGTGAGGGCTTTACATACAAAAACCAAGCTAGCAGGCTGACTCAGATGTTTATATTCTAGAACTATTCACTGCAAGCAGAACATGATGTTTTGTTTCGTACTAGCCCTTTTGTTTTATCTCTTGAAAGAAGTTTCCAAACAAACAATGGTGTGAGCGAAAGAAAGGTTTGCTTTGTGGGCTAACCAACGTAAGAGTGCCTAATTTCTATTCTTAAAAAGGTGAGTTCATGAAGGCAAGAACTTTAACCCTCTAAGTAAAGTAGCATTGACCCTCTTAAGGTTCCGTGAGCTGTGGTTCAAACACGCGCAGCTGAACACAGGCTGAAGCAGTTTTCTTAAGCAATCAATGAAAACTGGTCCGCTTTGTAATAATAGGAAATAAAATATGAATTCAGTGCAGTATTGCATTAAAACTGTGAAATATATTCGGATATAAAATGCCTAAACTTGCATGCTCTATAAAAAATTGCCAATTCAAATCAAAAGCGAATCTGACCGATGGGTGTAAGCCTTCAGCCCAAGAGAACTTGAAGCGAATTGTCAATAAGCGGGCTGTCGAATTATAGTGGAACATATATTTCCTATTTCCGTTACTCCTATACACACACCTTCGTAATTAAACATGACAGGCTCATGAAGAAGATGGCAAGGAGGTAAGTTATGAATATATATATATATATATATATATATGTACACTACTGAACATTTCCAGCGCAGCATCGCGCTTACTTTGTCCAAGAAAAAGAACTGGCTCACTTTTACTAACTTCTAGCTCTAATGCCGATTCAGTACAACAAAATTTGAGCACACAAAGTGCTACTCGCTGCCTATCAGGTAGCTCTTGCAGTGAATACGCGTATGTTGCGATTGCGCCGTTACACGGTGTCGAGCATAATAAAAAGGAATTGTTCACAATATTTTTGTCTCATTAACCTTCTTAGAAGCCTGTCACATATTTGTGCAGTGCAGCAGACAATCCCATATCCTACAAAAAATTTAAGCAGAAACCATCTCGGGATTAACACAGCATATTGCCATCGCCGAAACGGGTCATGTATGTCCCGTGCACAACAGCGGGGGCGTTTTCCTCTGGAAACGCTGCGCGATCTAGCGGCGCCGCCGAGCAGTTCGTGGAGCGTCTATTCACACAAGATTGTCTCAATATTTATGACACGAGTTTGATTCCTTCCTGCACCGGACAAATATTAAAGTAAGTTTTTTTTTTTTTTTTTTTTACAGCAGAGCTTTAAGCTTTTCGTAAGTCGGTTTCGTGCCGAAAGAAAATGTGGGCCTATCCTAGCGGTTGTGCAGAAAGGGTCCAAACGCAATGGCACATAACCCTGTGAACCAGCGAAGGTGTTTAAACTCGAGGATGGTCCGTCGAGTTTACGTCGCAAAACCTCCGCCTGGCGATGACGTCACCATGCGTCGCCTAGCGACGCTTCGCCCCAGCTGCGTCGACCGCGCCGAGCCTCGCCACAGCTGCGTGAGCCGTGACGTCAGCGCCCGCACCGCATCGCTTCGCCTCAGCTTTCCGAGCCATGATGTCACCGCACCGTGCGGAGTGGTTTCCGCGGATGCGCAGAGGCGGAGCTACGCCGTGACGTCACTGCGCCGACCCACGGGATATTAGCTCGGTGTCGCCGCCGCGGCGACTCAAAAGCCGCGCCGAACACATGGCCGCGAAGTAGGGAGGCCGAAGAAGACCGTCAGTCCTGAAGAAGAAGCGCGGCGCGAAAGCCGCCGCACCACTATTCGAGAGAGTCGACTTCGGCCCAATCCCGAGTATCGTGCCGCCGAAGCGGCGGCGAAATGTCGGCGATTCGCAGAAGATCCGAAGTTACGAGCCCGCGAAACCGAGCAAAAGCGTTTGAGCGTCCAGAAGCGTCAAGATACTTTAATGACTGAGTGTTGGTTGCTCCTTGGGCTGTCGGTGATTCCTAGGTGATCTTGCTCAACACGTGGCCGAGTCTCGAAGCCTAACCTCACGAAAAATTGGCCGAATCGAGATAAAGCTAGGGAAAAGCCAACATTCGCCGTTTGCTCAGACTTCTCGCCACTAGTGTGAAGCTGCGCCAATTTTATTTTTGCATTCAAGAGCGCCACATAACCAGGGGCACATAGCTATTGGTACATGCACAGTTCCCCAAGTTGGTGTCAGCGAAGTTCATGGAAGAGCAACCCATTCCCAGCAGCACATACCGACTGACCCAAGTTGATGTCACAGAGGTTTATTGAAGGGTTACACGCACCCATTGAACAAATACCCAGTTACCCAACTTGGTGTCTCAAAGGTCATTGAAGAGTAGAACATACCCTGTGGCAGAAAGCCACTCATCCAATTTAGCACGAAATAGGCTGATTTAAGAGCAGCACAAAGGTAGAGTCACACATGCATTGACACTAATTGAGCCAATGGCTGGTGTCGGACCTGATTCCCCGAGTACAGCAGCTCGACGTTCTGCCTATTGGACCATGAACTACGAGTAAACCAAGTTAAAGTGAAATAGCTTAGATACCGACGGATACATAAACCTACAACAAACTAGTTGAAGTTCCCAAAGAATACTAAATGCATTAAAACTCGTCTGAAAGCTAAGTGCTTATTTAGGAGGCCATATAAAGAATATTGCCCAAAAGAGTTGCAATTAACATAGTTGTCGTTACTTTAAGTTAAGCGCGTATAGGGCACCTACCAAGGCAGCTGAAATGAAGCAGTTATGTAGAGTGATTATGATCCCGTCCTTGATTGAACGGTATGTATATGTATATATAATATATAATACTATCCCGGTTTACCACGTGGCATAATGTCGGAATGAAATGGCATGCAAGAAGAGACCAGTTTAATGTAGCGGCTGTCCTGTGAAATGTTTGGGGTTGAAGTCTCATTTAATTCAATATTTTCCCATGCGTCTTGCTTTTACTCATTGCGGAATATGTTGATAGTAATTTGGCAATTCAGCTACATTGAAGGTTCGTAACCACTATGTGCAAACTTCGCTGATGTGATGAGGTGAAAAAACTTGGTCGTTTAATGTATGTGGCTGACATAATCTTTGTTCTTAAATGGGCATAAAATTGGTTGATGATACTGATGATGAAAAACATGAGGATACCTATAAATAATATGCTATTTCTGGAAAGCTTTCATAAAAATATTGAATATAGTACTCAATAAGGCACGTTTTTAGATGAAAGGCTTCATGATGGCATGCCTCTCGGGACATTTCGTAAACACGCACTGCATGCTTCATCTAGAAAATATGAATAAGTTTATATATATATATATATATATATATATATATATATATATATCTTAATACACGAAATAGGCACCTGTGTGCTATGGCTCGATCGCGGCATAATTGACCTACCATACCGTGGAATCCCATGCGTCTGCACAACTCTTTCCGGGATTTTAGTCGTGTGACTCCTGGGTGTCCAAAAGACACAATAGAGCTATGCCATTGCTTAAGCGGCAGGCTAGGTCCCGTTAGAGGTAAGTTGACCACGATGCGAAAAACGTGCTCCTAGCCAAAAATCAAAAGGACAGCGCGTGATACCTGTAGCTGTCTCTTGGTGAAACACACATTCATCGCAGAGCAGATAAGAAGGATAAGTTACCGTCATATTCATTTAGCCGTGTTTTCGTTCAGCCTGACTTTTACTTCTATTGCGAAGACGTAGACGTGGACAATGAAGTGGTGTTTTTTTATATAAGGCAGCAATCGTCGATTAAAGCCTAGGCAAAATCGCGACTACTACATCGCTGTCTAAAACCGATACCTTAGTATTAAGGCCCCGTCTATGAGCTGAAGTGGAGTGTCAATATTCCTCTGGACAAATTCCTTTGTTTGCTTCCTTATTTCAATTTACAGTATATTACACCATTGAGCAGTACTGATAACGAATGCAAGTTTGAACCAAGATTTCAAGCCA
The DNA here is from genome assembly GCF_013339745.2 of Dermacentor silvarum. Lineage (NCBI taxonomy): Eukaryota > Metazoa > Arthropoda > Arachnida > Ixodida > Ixodidae > Dermacentor > Dermacentor silvarum. The sequence goes on along the minus strand of NC_051162.1, from coordinate 106,842,714 downwards.
GCTGATCGACATTTATTAAGATATCTAAAGGCAAAAGTGACAACCACACGCGGTTATAACGGAATGCGTGTTTCGGGATTGGTAATCTCTTGGTCTCGAAGTCGCTAGCGTCAGAAAACCATTTCAAAAACATCTCATCTTGCCACATCATTTTATTTTCCCTTCGTGCCTGAAATCTGTTTATTTTGTTCAGCTGTGTTTCTTTTGCTCAACTTTATACTCGGACTCTCAGATGGCCGTAACGTTATTCATCAACGCCAAGGGTATAACATTGTAGAAGACAATTAAAGATGCGATATTTATATGCAACAAACATTTTTAGGAAATAAAAAGTCAAATGAAATTACAAAAGTTCCGTGTAGTCCTGTTATTGCATTCGCCGCGACAGATTTTATATTGTCGCTTACAAAGCTACACGTGTAACTTATATGCATGTATTGTTCTAGCCGATCCGACAGCGCGCACCGATATTTCTGGTAGTTGTGGCGCCGCCTTGACACTACAATGCAAACAGCAGTTGTCCTTATTTCACCACCTGTTCTAGTTGTACAGCCAGTAGTATCCAGGAAGCGCGAAGTTGTTCCTAAATAATATGGGCTATTCGGGCCACAGACGCGTGTAAAAATGATGATGGTGTTTTCCCGTTGTGCGGTAAAAAGAAAACTGCCTTTGCAAATGCATGCATGGGATCTCACTGCATGTCACTGTTCTCCTTTGCGGTTCTGTTTAAGTTTTCAAAATTGTGCATTGTTTCCTCGGTTCCTTCTTGAAGGCATAGTTTCCCTTTATTTTCGTTACTGTTCCACTGACATAAACGCGTACCTTTTGTTATGATCGCGCTATCCAGTACGCATGTTTCTTTTTTGCTAATAACTACGCATATCCGTGCAATGCGATTATTAGTGACCTGCGCATATCCGTGAAGAGTCACTTAATGGACGAACATTGCAAAGTAAACGTATTTCATGCACTCTGTTGACGTTGCGTGCATAACGCACTTTCTAGCAAGCTTATTATTATTATGCTGCGGTAAGTATCAATAAGCAGTGACTGCAATATTGAGCAGCTCATACACTTCCCAGACCAATTATATTTTTGTTACTTACAACGGGGGCACAGGGACAAAGTGGTCGCTTAAAATGACCGCTATGCACAGGTGCTAATGATTTCATACATAGGAAAACAGCATACTGAACCGGGATCCAGATTGTGGCGCACCCCATGGTTTCCGACTTTGCGATAGTGCTACCGCATCTCGAAGGTTATGCGCCAGAGCTTCTGGGTCTCGAATGTTGCTGTTGACATTGTGGTCATTTTGTTTTTGTGGTATTGACAGATGACCCATTGGTGCGTACAAATGCAGTACAAAGTTCAAGTTATTCTTATCCACTCATTTTATGCTGTACGATTATTAGCTTACCAGCGCTCCCGCTGAATCTGGCTGGCTATCTTACTGCGTTGTGGCGTCTCCACAGGGGCCTGAGAGGGGTGCAGCTATGCCGCATATACAAGAATGCTTGAAAGAAAAGCGTTGATAGCATATCTGAGTAACTCAAGCAGGCTAGGTGGCGATTTGCTCTCGCCCCGTTTGAAAGGTTATGCCAATAAATCATCATCATCATCAGACTACAATTAGAGGCACAAAACAGAGAAATAAAGAATAGATCTTAGGAAACCTGATTTCGGTCAATAATCAATAATAAATATTTATTTTGACGACAAAATCAAATACAAGGTGGGTGTAAGTACACATACGGAGGTCCCGAAGTAAAAACTGTCGGGGGGACCTCCTAACAAGACAAGAAAAGGGCGCTAGTAGGATCTTGCCAAACAGTGAGTCATGTCGTATATTATGCAATTTCTACATCATCGGAAATTAATGGTAAGAGAGAACAAATCGTTTAAAAATATCACAAATGTAATCACACAGTTAAAAAGAAAGAAAAAATGAATAAATGTTAAAGATAACTCGCAGAAGTTCAAACGAGGATAAATGGCACGTATAACAAACAACAAGAAGTATCAATTATACACAAAATTCAGTGACCCGGTAATTTGAACAGTACATTGCATAATAGAAAATCAGAACAAAATTTAATTAATTCTATGTTCGTTAAATTATACTATGTGTCAGATAAACTGTTCATGAAATGCTCCTTCGTTCTACGCTTCAATGATAATAATGTACGATTAGGGATGAATGATCTGTTAACATGAAGCTTTTAATAACGTGAAGCGGTTAGTTATCATGCATTCCTAAAGAGAGAAAAATGACACAAAACAAAGGCAAAAGTGACAAATTTGGTGTAATCCGCCATCACCGGGATTCAAAGGTGACGCTTATAACATGCATCCAATATTCATTCATATCACTGGGACCTTCAGAGGTACCAGTAACAACACAAGATGAAGTAGCGATACAGGAACTTCTAACTTCAACGGACATAGTAAAACCTGATTAGCGTAATCAGGCTAGGTGACATGGTCGCCACAGTTGTTTGAGAAAGGATGGCACAGGAAATCATCATTATATATTTATCAAATTCATCATGCGCGACCGTTGCTTGCTACCATGCATAGTGTGAGTGTTTCAGTCATCACGCAGCTATTGCAGCGGCAGTGTTTGCAATTGGAACAGCACGGAGCAATGTCCTCACAGCAAATGAAAAGTTAAGCATTAAAAATGGTGTTGTGCAGCTGCAAATTCCACCACTGTGCCACACAAATAGGTATAGCATGGGAGCACAGATTATACATCAGACGCGCAAATCCAAATTCCGAATGTCGTCAATTTTAATACCATGCAAGTGCAAAGCCATTCTATTAGCATAGATAGTCGTCTCCTACGTGCTTTGTATGATTTTGGTTTCTATTTTCGTATAAAAAATGCTTTGTATTGAGGGTGATATAGAGATAAAAAAAAGCCGTCAACCATTTTGTCAACCATTACAAGCAGAATTGAGCAGTTTTCTGCAACCTTGAAGCAAACAAATAATTTTCAAAATCTCGATATCAATCACATGTGCCACTAAAGTGCTACCACGGCTGAATGAGTAGTATAATGGTTGATATACCAATAGGTGTTAGAGGGTTTCCCGTGTAATATACTCACGTCAACCAGATTGAAAATTTGTATTAATTGCCGAGAAGGCTTTTGCAGGAAGGAGCTCAGAGCGATTTTTCGTCCTAATATATTTCCTTTTTAATTCATCGTGGTTGATATATTAGACGACGTCTCATGGAGAACTATGGCGACCTCCGGGCGCCGACCAACGTGCCGCCGTTGATATGAATTAATTTTGGTCCTGATCATAAACTCCGTATGCGCGTAAGGAACACAAATGAATTCTTTATTTTTGAATGAGTCCAAGTTTTACGATAATGTGCTATATACATGGATCTTTGTTGCGATCTTCTTTAAGTGCACCTACCTCCTGAATTCCATCAGGGTTTTCTTTTTCCGGAATTGATTGTCATGTTATCACCGATCACTGTCTTTTTACGGTTCCAATGAAGTTTCAAAATAACATTTCCGCTGGTGCTTATCCGGTATTTTTTTTATTTTAACCTGTGGGAGAAATACTACTCATAAGTAATCATTTTTTCTTCATTATCATTATTCCCTGCGCCGCAGAGCTGCTATTATTATATTAGGCGCCGTGAACTACCGTGTGACCAGCTGATGCCCTTAATGCAGTCTAAAGCTTCAGTAGAAGCACCTGCTTGACTGGTACACTTCGAAACGCAGCCCCTGTAATCATGACTTTGAATTGAATTGAATCTTTATTTTCATGTGTCATACATGAAGGATGGCGGGAGTAAAAGCTGCATAATAGCAGCTTGACTAGCTCCCACTGCCTACAAAAGGGCTGCAAAGCAGTGACACCTAATAGTAAACAAAACATAATATACCAAACAATTATTACCAATTATTACAAAAAATTTAGTTTAACAGGATGCAATAGTTATTGATAAAGCATCGCAAAATAGAAGAGAAAGGTGGAAATATATACGCATGTTGAAAAGACGTAAAGGGATTACAGTGATACAATTGGATACATCACACATATAATGAATAACTGGTATAAATTAGCGTTAAAATTATAAAATGACAATGCAATAGCGTCCATTTAAGTCGTTTTCTATGTTCATGTTAATACCGCTAAGATAATTTAACATCTCTGGAATAACATTGCATAGCATCTGGTCACCATAGTTAGTATGTGAACGAGGCACTAACCAACGATCATGCTGGCGCGTATCATAGTTACTGCCAGTTGGCTTGAGGTTGCTAGGTCAGAAATTATTGTTCTTTGTCGGAGTTCTTTCTTTATCGCCTTACATATGTTGTAATTGTAAAGACTCTGCACACCTATTATCTTATATTTTTCTTGTATATACCTTACAGAATGATTAGACTCTTTCTAGCAACAATTTCTAAAAATCTATTTTGAAGTCTTGTAAGCTTATCAATGTTTGTTTGCGTTGTGTCACCCCATACGAGAAAACAGTAGTGAGCATAGGATAGAAACAAGGAAGGGTAAATGATAAGTATTGTTTTCAACGGAAGTAGATAATGGCTGTGATAACTTATACCAAGTATACGTGCAGTTTTCGTTACTACCTGTTACTACCTGTACTTGTACTACCTGGTACCTGTTACTACCAAGGACTTAAATCAGTAGCGTGGTATTTGGGAGCAGAAGGTCACAGTAGCAAAGTAATGGCGACAGCTTTATTGTTTTTTAATTACGGCAACACCGAGAGATATCTTGTAATGGTGATCACCGCGAATGGTACACAGACATACAGCACAACGAGGGATTCGTCCGAAGCTGAGTGGCATGAAAAGATGAATAAATAATATCTAATATGCGCAATAACACCCCAACCTAAATATTCCGTAAATATTTAAATAATACTGGAGGCATACTAGAAACACGTAATTCATGACTCAGTCTACAAATGAAAAGCAAGGCCCATTGAAAACATCAGAAAGAAGCTAAAAAATAGTAGGAAAAACACATTAATTCCTTAAAATCAATGTACTAAACTCATGCATTTGTACGAAAATGTCAGACAGAAAAAAAAAGGCTGAGAGAGTGTACTCTTCTATGGCCCGTATGCACATCCTATAGAGGAATGCACTAATTAATGATTCTCCTACTGTCACGTCTTCTACCTAAAATTTATATGTATTGCATTTGAAGGGTGCCACACCCACAATTGCGGGGAAAATGAAGTTCCCGTGACCGGCCATGCTCGGCGAGACAGGTTCTGCAGGCCTGCCTATACTCGCCGCGAGCTGTTGACCCGGCAACGCAAATGCATCTGCAAGCCCCGCTACGTACGCAACTCCTGGGACGAGTGCGTCCCCACGAAGCTTTGCAGACGCTGCAAGTGTCGTCTTCAGAAGGACTGGCACCTGTGCTCTTCTGCGTGCCCCGTGACGTACAATATGACAGTACCTTTCTGCAGGAAGATGTGCGTTCCGGGTTGTGACTGCCCTCCGGGTTGGGTTGTGTAAGTTCAATATCAAGTTCTTCCTCTTGGGCGAGACGTATCATGGGAGAGATATTGGCTAGACATTAAAGCGAAGTTTTCTTCGTGGAGGCGGATGGGTTATGACACTGTGGCGGGTGGTTTAGGCTTGTTACTTTGGAGGTTACGTACGAAGCGGAGCAGTTTTGCCCCCGTATTCTCAAACGATGCTCGGCTCGACGCCCTTCCTTCAATCCACCGAGTGGATCACAGCGCCGCCTCTCTCAGAAAAAAAAAGGTCGCGTTACTCAAGCATTACCGTGGAGCGTATTTGAAGTGCAGTGAACACTTCTGCTGAAAGGAGGCACTGACATTTCGTAAGTTTAAGAAGAGTGTTGAACGTGGGAACGTTCTAGAAAACGGGAGTGAGTGGTTCCCGGCGGGTTTAATGCTGCGATCAAGTGATCGCGGTGATTTGACTCTGAGGAGGTGGGTTTCAATAGTAAAGAAGGAAAGGGAAGGCAGCGGCAGCAGAGGTAACAGAGCGCGTCGATTGGTTAACGCAAGGGTTTACATATGGGGAAGGCGGTGTACCGATTGGTTAGTGCAAACAAACATGTAAATCATCATGGCTCGGTCGTTTCGTCGGTCAAGCTGGGTGGGCGGCGGTGGTGAATTTAACGTGAAAGCTATGCTTACACCAATTATGAAAGTGTGCTGCGTCACTATATTGTTTCGTAATAACCACATAAAGCGAAAGAAAGCATAGCGCAAACTAAGCATTTTTATTTCAAATACAGGAATGGTGATGAAAACGAAAGTGGAAGAAAACGCAGCGGTTCCACCGCTGGGAGCTGTACCCACAATTTCCGCAACACGCGTGCGATGTTCGTGTGAGTGGTGATGGGTAACATTAGCAGATTAATGCAGTACACAAAACCCTAAGAACATGTACGTGATGACCGCCACCACCGTTGCTCAATGGGACGATTTCCCGATGAGTTTGACAACGCTGCCCTGTCACTAAGCATGTCATTAGGAGCAGTCCTTAGCGCCCTAAAAGACAACTATGTTGGTTTCTTGCCAAGGCAACCCTGCTTAAACATAGAGATAAAAAAGCAGGGAGTGTGTGAATAAGCCCATTAGAGTAGCAGTCGGTTTGAAGAGATACAATTGAAAGTTCCCTCTAAAGTTTAGTGGAAAAACACACAATAGCACTTTCCTTGGCATTGCCCGCAATGCTGACTTCCACACAAGTATACCGGGAACGTAGCGAGTACTGCGGCATCAACGGCACCGGCAGTGCGCGTACGTATGCTCTCAGAACTTGTTGAAGTTGGCCTATTGGTAGAGTATCCCATCAGCCACGCAGAAGTGGTGTGTTCGGCTCACATCAGCAGCAAGTTCTCTTCAATTTCATTTTTATTTGCAATGTAATTTATACAATTGTGTTAAAGAACTGCTTATTTCCTTTTTGCTTTCATAGGCTTTATATGGCTGTTTCTTACTTTTGCGGTATATTCCAATATCTAATAAAACGTAGTGTTTTTCGCACTAGCAGTGGTACGCATGCGTGAGTAAGGCTTCTTAAAACGGGCCATGTGAAGTCGAAACAGAGGAACTTTCAACAAGCTTTTGCACTTTGAAAGTTTGTACGTTTTTTTTTGTGTGTGTGTGTGTAGCTCATTGGAATTTGAAATTTCAAACTATGGCGAAGCGTTTTGTCCTCGTGCTGGTCTTCGACAGCTGAACACATTTATAACTTCTTAAGCTTAATTAGAAAACGTACTAGAAAATATATGTCGGAATACGAACACACATTACGTAACACTACTTTTACTTGGCAAAATCATCACACACAAAGGATTTTAAATATTAGAGAGCGTGTGTATGTGTGGGTAAATGTTTAGCTCCTTATCACGACAAGGTGAGTACACTCAATTTATGCAGGCGTGACGGCTGGAGTTTCGTTGTCAAATAGCCAGTTTTGCAGGGGACAAAGAGCATGTGACAATTCGGACAGATATTATCAAAAGAAAATTATACCCCAGTCAGTCGAAGAAGTAAATAGTCTTAATTCTATGATGTCACTGACAGAATATGAACGTGTCCTTAAAATTCTGACATTATCCAGCCGCCCCGCTTATGCGAATAAAGCTTTCTTTTTTTCACATATGATTCATTTCAACTCGATGATCGCCGTTCTCCTTCATAATATTGCCACCCAAGCGCTTTTCTGGTTAAAATACCGGCCTTCCGGCTTTATTTTCTTGCTTTGAATCTGTAGTATAACGCTAGTATAATGAAATTGGTTTTGTGTTATTAAAATGTAAAAAAGGAATAATTGCTTCTTGATCTTGAATCTTCGTGATCCCTTCTTTCAAGGCTTACATATCATATCAGTTTGCATAGCGATGTTTTGAAAACCATATCCCTACGAACTTACCCACACTTCTGTTTCCTTTTTTTTTTTTTCCTGCAGAGACTCAAGAAACTGGAAGAGGTGTGTCAAGGCGATAAAATTTCCACCGATATGCCCTCCTCACTCTACTTTTCAACCTTGCGTCTCTAGCTGTTCACCGAGGTGCGGCATCACCACACCCAAGACGTGTGTGACGAGTTGCCACAGGGGCGCTTGTCTTTGTGACAATGGCTTTGCCGAATTATGGGGATACGGTGGGAGGAGCTGCGTACGTCAGGAAAAGTGTGAATGGCACCTTCGGAATTTATTCGGGCATAATTGGACAGTTTTGAACGCCGCTGGGGTAGGCTTGCATGGAGGTGCGATCCAACCAGGTGGCTTGATAATGGGCTCAGGGGGCGCGCTTGTACCCAGCGCGATAGGGATTCTTCCGGCCGGGGCAGGATTGCATGCCGGAGGCGCTTCCTTAATTGGTCCCGGTGGAGGTGGTCCCGGGAGTTTAGGTGTGAGAGGTGGAGGTAGCACCATTTCTCTCACCGGAGGAACTGGCGCGAGTGGAGCTGGAATTAGTACGGTGGGTGTAGGTGCCAATGGTGGGGGTGTGATCCAGCCTGCTTCTACAGTAACATCTGCAGCAGGAACATTCGCACCTGGCACCTCTGGGAATGGGCTGGCTGGTGTTGGCGTAAGTTCAATCAATGGAGGTGCGGCTTTTGGCGGCTCCGGTGCCAGTGTTAATATGGGAGGTGCATCTTTAAATAGTGGGACGGGAGTTGGCGGATCAGCTGTCGGTGTTAACGCAGGAAGTTCATCCCTAAGTGGCAATGCGGGATTTGGAGGCGCATCGTCAAGTGAAGGTGCGGGTGTTCGCCGATCCGGTATGATTGTTAACACGGGAGGTGCATCATTAAGCGGTGGTGCGACACTTGGCGGGACAGCAATCGGTATTCACTCGGGAAATCCATTGCTAAGTGGCGGTGGGAGATTCGGTGGGTCCATTGGTAGTGTGACCGCGGGAGGCGGTGGGCCTGGTGTCAGTATAAACCCGGGAGTTGCATCAGTAAATGGTGGTGCAGGATCTGGTGTTGCCAATGGTGGTGTGCATGGCGTAAGCATTCCTTCCGTTACCATGGGATCTGGCGGGGGCAGCCTCGGAGACACCTCTCTGGGTATACACACAAGTGGTAGCGGAGGGCGCATCTCCACCATTACAGCAACATCCGCAGCGAATACGCCCTTGTCTAATGCCGCCACATTTGGCATGGGCAGGGTTGGAGTGGATTCTATGGGAACAGGCTCTGGCAGTGGAGTAGGATTCGGCAGTGCCGGTGGTAGTTTACTTACAGGAGGCACACACACAACTGGCACCACAGCATCTCACGCGGGCTTTGGCACGAGCGGCGCTGGAGTCAGTGCTTCAGGTTTTACCAGAGGGCATCACTCAGGCACAACGTCATCCGAAGCGAGACACCCGTCTCATATTGAAAGTAATGGCGAAGGTGGCGGAACAGGCTCAGATGTTTCAAACTCAGGTGTCAATACAGGATCTGGCGGAATTACTGGACGTGTACATGTAGGAGGTGCGCACTCCAGTTTTGCAACCACTTCTGGCATCCACACTGGCACAGGAGCTTCACCCATAGGCGGTAGTGCAGGGGGTGTTTCCGGCGATCATACAGCCAGAAGAGAAGAGGCGCGACCGTCTGGTGCTGAAGTACATGGCGGACGCAATGACGAGAACTTAAATCCTTCTACTCATCATTCTACCTCAGAAACTGGTGGAGTCGGTGTCAGTCTACACGGGACAGGTTCAAGCTCGACGGCTGCTGCCGTACCCACGGTTGGAGGCACAACCGCTGCAGAAGGTGGATCCACAAGCGGTATGACAGGATACATTTCAAGCGGTAGCGGAACATTACCAGGAGGGCCTACCGTATTTAACACAGCTTTGCATGGCAGAGGTGGTGCCGGGGCAAGCACTGGTGTTTCACCTGTAAGTGGTAGCACAGGTTCTAGCGGGCTGCCTTTTGGTTTAACAACAGGACATACCGACTCCAGATTTTCTATGACTTCCGGCGTCGTAGGGGTTCCAGTGGGCACCGGAAATGCACTCTCACGTGGAGCGGCAGCAATCGGAGTGGGTGCTCCCGTAATACACTCAGCGCTGACGCATTTACATGGTGCTGGAGGACACGCAGGGACCGATTCCGGTATATCCGTAGGGAGTACATCGTTAGGTGGTGCCAGAGTGATAGGGGGGAATAGTATTGAGAATGGTGGAGTCCGAATAGGTCCAATAGGCTTACCTGTAGTAGCAGTATCAGAAGGTGTTACTGTCGCATTTGCGCCAGGAGCTGGGGCCACATCTGGTGCCACAGGGAATGGAGGAATTAGCGGGAATGGCGCCACTGCCGGATTAAGCTCAGTGAGTGCAGGTTTACCTGGAGTCATAGCACCTGGCGGCGTTCATGTTAGATTGCATCCAGATGCTTCGGCCACATCTGGTGCTGCAGGAACTGGTAGGATTACTGGGAGCGGATCCACTTTTGGTGTAGGCCCCACGAGTATAACTTTCCCTGCTGGAGCAGGACTAGGTGGGGTTGCTGCTGGATTGCCATCAGGATCCATGGCAACAGGTGTTGCCACGGGCTTCCACCAACCTCTGGTTGGTGGAAGCAGCGCTACTGCAGGCTCAATTCATAGTGGAGGCGGTATTGGTTCCAGTACGAGCGGAGTTAGTACAACTTCACTTGGGGCCACTGGAGGTAGTCGCATCAACGTTGCATTTATTCCAGCGGCTGCACACGCAGGTGGTAACGCAGCATCTGTTGGCTCCGGCTTTAGAACACAAGGAGGTAGTTACTACATGCCTGGCTACATTGTCTATGGCGTGCCTCCTTCCGGAATGCTTTCAAGTGGAATACTGCCGTCTAGCGCAATAACCTATGGCCCGGTCGTTTACAGTAACTTCACAGATTTCAGAACGGCCTATCCTGGAGGTGTGGATACTGGGGAAGCTCCAGAAACTGGTGAAGCTGTCACGGATAGTGGAAGTAGTTAATGTAACACTCAGCCCGTCGAAGGGGAAAATTAAAATAAATTCGCTGGTTGTAACATCCTCACAAGTGTCTCGACTGCATTTCTAAGTATAGAGTGTTCTTCCAACTGGAATACCTATAGAGGGTGTCCCAGCTATCATGCAGCACGATTTAAAAAAAGAGGAGCGGCGTTACGCGAAGCAAACCTAGTGCGTATTGTTTCCAGTACAGTGGAGTAGACGCCAGTAATTTTTTAGTTACGGATATTTAATTAGGTATTTGTAAATAATTATCTAACTCGTAAAGTACTGTCCTAATTATCAAACTGTCAATGAGAAAGTTGTAGAGCAACATGAAAAACTCCCGATACAGCTCTCTGTTGCTGAATACGTGCTACATAAATGCGTTTTTCCGAGTGTGAAAGCAGCCCGCGAATACACGCAGAATTGCTGGGCGACTGGCCGCTCGATGCACTTTGCGTGCATTTGCGTCGCTGCGTAGACGCGCCCACGCGAGGCAGTCGAAGCGCGCGATTACAGAGAGGAGCTGTTCACCGAGATCGCACCGCGTTTCGACGAGTACGAGCGGTGCCGCACCGCCTGCGCATGCGTGGGCGCGTGGACGTGAGCTTGCGCTCGTCTGCAAGCCTACGTGTGGTCTGGGCTTAAAGGGACTGACAACCGATATTTATCGACCCAGTTCTTTATGGCGCAACGAAAAGCTCACCCTCGGTAGTGTTTACACCCTGCAGCGGTTACTTCCAAAAGTGCGTGGATATTTTTAAGCAGAATTTTTCGATCTGAGCAGCCTCTAAAAAGATAAGAGATCCCTCCTCCAGTAACGCTGAAAAGTGATAGCGATACCGATAGGCCGCCTCACAAATTGTGAATGCCGCCCATCGTCCTGCTTTCACTGTAGGAAGTGCAACTGTGATTAACCACCTATATTGTCACCTTTCAAGCCACTTTTAAAGGTAAATAGGCGGGTACAATAAGTTTGCGTTGATGTACAGACCTTTCTTACAGCTGCACCGCGTTTTTTTCCCAAGTACACGCCTACATACATGGCCGTCTGGCCCCATCTTCGTTATTCAGACGATAGACGCGCCAAGCCAAGTCATAGAAAACGAAAGCGAAGGCAGCGCCACTTTTCTACTCACTACAAACGAAGGCTTATCTGCACATTGTAAGTTAGAAAAAACTTATAATAGAAAGAATGTTACTGCATTTCAATAATAATAAAAAGACCAGGAACAGCATATACCGGTAGAAGGTCACGTGGTAGACCTCTCAAATAGGTTCATGTTTTGGCCGCATGGGGCGCCAAAGGTCATTTTTCACGACCTTTTGTGAAGAATTAAAAATATAAATCTACCTTTAATAAGAAAAGCAGGGCCCATTCTAGCCAATACGATAGACGATCTTTCCAGCCGCGGGGTTATCTCAATTCATGTTCTGAGCGGTTGTCTGTCCCTTTAAGGCCTTAAACGCGCCAGGCAGCGGGGCGCTGCTGGGAACCATCCGCTCATTGGCGACCGGAAGCAGTGCCTACGTTCAAAACACTCTCACCCTCGCGCTATACCACAATGCAGCACCTTGCATCCACGCGCGGATGCAACATTTATGTTGCCGAGGCGTTAGAGCACGATTCTGCTTGATGATCCACAGACAGGCTGACTATTATCTCATAACTGCTTAGTGCGAGAATATGATTACATATTATTTCTATTGCAGTTTAACACATTCAAAGCCCAAGCAGGAACTTGTAGCGGATATAATAGCTCCTTGGCAGTGTTACACTCGACATAATGAATATGTTCTTCTTTATGGGGTTTTACGTGCCAAAACCAGTTCTGATTATGAGGCACGGCGTAGTGGAGGACTCCGGTTTAATTTTGACCACCTGGAGTTCTTTAACGTGCACTACAACGCAAGCACACAGGCGGTTTAGCATTTCGGCTACATCAAAAGGCGGCCGCCGCGGCTGGGATTCGATCCCGCGATGTCGTGCTAAGCAGCGCAACGCCTTAGCTGACTGAGGCACCACCGCGGGTAAGGAATATGTGATGCTATCTAAAGCCGCGTACATTCCGGTATGATCTAAGCTGAGCGGGACAATTTTGTATTCTACAGAACGCAGTGACGTAGTAGTGATTGGTGTATTTAAAAGTGATGTATTTTTTCCCATTCACCATAAACAAACGGTGCTCTTGTGTAGCGAAAATTGAGATTGTACATATTCTTTAGTTTTGCGCATTGACCATCAGGATTCTCTTCAGCGTGCCTTCTCTCAATTCAATTTTTTTTTTCAAAATAAAACAGAGTTCCTAAAAAATTTCCCTCGCAAATGGATGTTAATCTCAGCAACTGATACACCACAGACAGCGAAGTTTTCAAAGCGTGTTTTCACACACTTCAGTAGTAAGCGTGCCTGTTTGCTGGCTGTTAGTTATGGCTTCCAGGTACGCTGGATTGCCAGTAGAACACAGTAAGCTTTGGCTGCCGCAGCTTTCATTCACACGCGACGTGTGATGAAAACTTGCGTATTGCTAGCTAACAAATCAGCGCAAAGAATGTTAATTTTATGAATTGATGTATACTAAATGGCCTTTAAATGCGAAGCATTTCTTGGCGAACATTTGCCACTTTTACAGTATCTATCTATCTATCTATCTATCTATCTATCTATCTATCTATCTATCTATCTATCTATCTATCTACCTATCTATCTATCTATCTATCTATCTATCTATCTATCTAACCACCTACGTCTTGGTGCTCTCATGGTCGTATCGTTAACTTAGTACTTACCAACATTGGCATAGTATGACAAGAATGTATGACGAACATAAATGATAGGGTATGACATGAATATCATAACATATGTGTCATGTAGGTCATGAAACAGCTGCATACGTCTTGGCTCTTTCATGGTCGTTTCTTAACTTGGTAGCTGCCAAAATTAGCATACTATAGAAACAATATATGACGAACATAAATGATAGGTCATGACATGCGTGTCATGTTGGTCATGAAACAGCCGCCTAAAATGACAATGACCGAGCGAAAAAAATATTAACACTCAAAAATCACTGAACTGGGTTCGGAAATGGGTACTAATGGATGGAAACACTAAATGATGATGGTTGAAGTCATAGTCATGATGATGGCTCAGCAAAAATGAGAATGACTCAGCGAAAGAAGATTAATTAACACTCAAAAACCGCTGAAATGGGTTCGGACGTGGGTACTAAATGAGAGAGAGAAACATCATAAGGGAAAGGCAGGGAGGTTAACCAGGCTGAACCCGGTTGGCTACCCTGCACTGGGTAATGGGGGAAAGAATTGAAAGAGGAGAAGGAAGAGAGAAGTTCACACCCTGCGCTTTTGCACAGTAAAGCGTTCATCGCTGAGTTTCGTCGCAGGCGGTCATACATGCCTGTGCACCTCAAAAAAAAAAAAAAAAAACGCAGCAGCGCCGTTGTAGCCCTGCATATAAAAGACGCACGAGACCACGGGCCCAAGACCTGCTCCTCCGTAAAAAGCCTGTCGTCTAAGTGCCGCAAAGCCTTCCGAAGGGCAATCCTCTCATCTTCGTATCTGGGGCAGTCACATAAGAGATGTCAGGTGGTTTCCTCAACACCACATGTGCTGCAGTTGGCACTATCCGCCATTCCAATTAGGAATGAATAGGAGTTTGTAAAAGAAAGTCCTATTCGCAGGCGGCACAGTAAGGTTTGTTCTTGTCGTTGAAAACCGGATAAAATTTGTAATTGCATCTGTGGGTTCGTGGCATATAGGCGCCGGTTGGTAAACTCTGGTGCATTCCATTTTCTTAGAGTTATTGTATGGGCAAGACTACTGAGGTGCCGCGCCGCATCCGTTCTTGACGATGGTAATGAAATTTTTTCATATTCTTCAAGTTCTCCACGGGCAGTTTGTCGGCACATGCATTGCCAGTGATGTTGCAGAGCCCAGGTAGCCACTGAAATACAATGGCATGGCCTCTGACCACCGCTTGATGGTCGCGTCCTCGTATCTCTGCTACCATTTGTTCATGTGGGTTGCGGCGCAGAGCTGAGAAGGGCGACTGTAGGGCTGCCTTTGAGTCACAGAATATAGCCCACTGATTTGGTGATTGTTCGTGCACATAAAACCCTGCGCTACGGAGGACGGCAATTTCAGACCCGGTCGAGGTTGTCAGGTGGCTGATCTTGAAGTTCTTACAGAATGATGCTGACGGAATAACTACCACACCAGTAGAGCTGGTCAGAGTCAAAGAGCCATCTGTATAAATGTGAATTCGATCACAGTAGGAATCATGCAGCAGGTGTATAGCAGCTTGATTCAGGGCACGAGTAGGCAAGTTGGACTTCTTTGTAACTCCTGTAATGGAGAGCCGCACTTGTGGCTGCCGGAGACACCACAAAGGACAAGGTGGTCTTGCTGCAGGCGTGAAGTCTGATGAAAGAGAAGATCGATAAGCATCTGGTCTACTTTCCGCGAGAGAAGCAAGGCGTTGAGACTAGTCGGAAAAAGTGTCGAAGATGATTTCTAAGGGTGTCTGTGGGGACTTACGTTCTGATGGAATGTTCCCTGGCGATGGCAATTGTTGCGGCTGTTGAAGCACATCGCGGTAGGCCAAGACAAGTTCTAAGTACTTGAGCTTGCATGCTCTCAAGCACTCCGAGGTTTGTCCTCCGGGCGCTTGACAACACCGGAGTGCTGTAACGCAAGAAACCCATGAAGAGCGCTTTGTATAGTTGAAGCATAGAACGCACCGACGGTCCCCATGCTTTTCCGGCGATTGAAGAGGTGACTGATCGAGAGGAGTATTTTCCTTAGGTAGGATACATGGGGGCTCCAGGACACACAAAATAAGGGTGGTTGAAGCGTTAGTCATGAGCATGGCTCAGCAAAATGAGAATGGTTCAGCAAAAAAAAAGATTAACACTCAAAAACCACAGAAATTGGTTCGCACGTGGGTACTAAGTGAGGGAAACACTAAAGGATGATGGTAGAAGCCATAGTCATGACCATGACACAGCAAAAATGACTGACTCAGCGAAAGAAGATAAACACTCAAAAACCAATGTAATGGGTACGGATGTGGTACTAAGTGAAGGAAAAGGCTAAAGATTGATGGTCGCAGTCATAGTCATGATCATGACTAAGGCTTTCGCCTTAATGGCTCTTAGGCGTAGCTAAAGGGACTCTTCAGGAATCATGACATGAATGTCATCAGATGTATGTCATGTGAGTCATAAAAAATAGCCACCTAAGTCTATGTGCTCTCATGGTCGTTTCGTTAACTTGGTAGGCTCGGCGCACACTGCTACCCATAACATCGATTCCCACAGGGCGTGGGATCTGCCAGACTTTTTTAATTAGCATTGATAATTATGTTTCAAAGCAATAATGCCAGTCTCTCGCCTTTCTTTCATTACCATTCGACACCGAGCACGCCAACGCCGTCCGGCACAAGGAAACGGCTATGGAACTCGCTCTGACAGCGTCTCTGTAGACGTAACTCCCCGTATATTTGCCTTCTTTCTCTTTTTAACGGACAAACACGAAGCCCTAATAATGTGTGGAACTAATAATTTTCGAAACTTCTTCTTCTGTATGCATTGGGCTCTGCGTCCTAGAGCTACGTATTTTATGGAGGGGACGCCGAAGTCAGCGGATGTGAATAAGCTTGAACCCACCAAGATTAACAGCACCAAAATGTCACTACACGCATATATTTCATTCTGCCCACGCTAAAACATGGCAGCCGCGGACGCAGTTATGGCCAGCGCAGTTGCGCTTGAAAACGCAACGCCACAATCCCTGAACCGCCATTGTGGAACTTATACATTGTATTGAATCAGGTCCGAGCTAGTGTACTCGGACTACCTTACTCTGCTCCATTTCACTGCATAAGCTATCAGGCACAACATATCAAGGGTAATGGTGAAAACTGTGTTAGAACTGTGTTTGTCGACCTGCTAGATAAAGAGACGGTCGTTTCGGGTCG
>NC_051162.1:106790005-106825655 GCF_013339745.2 Dermacentor silvarum | reverse complement strand
TGATGACATATACAGTTTTTTACTATAAGTAGCAGTTACAATTAACTACAATATCAAATGTGGAGATGGGCTATTTAGTTGATATTTATAACAGAATGATTTAGGAAAGGCTGCCCTCCTAAGATTTGGCTGATATTTTGTCGTGACCCTGTTTGTTTTGTACGCGTCTGCTGCTGTATTTCTAATGTAGTACTACCATAAACACTTCGTTAGGTTCATGACTTCACTCTTTACTACAATGCTGCTTCAAGTTCATGTGGGCTGCTTCCTAAACATAAGCGTAAGCAAAGGAACAGTTTTTATTCATTTGTCCGCCCAATAAAATTCGTGGATAGTACAAGTACAATCGCTAGACTAGTGGTAGGTTTTCTGAAATACTGCTGTCAACAAAATTTGCGCATTCAGGAATAGAAATGGCTAATATCGCATTATGTATTCGTATGAACTGACTTTAATTATTCCCGACACATTTTGCGTTTCAGGAGCGGAGCCTGTGAGGAAGTACCTTATGTATTGGGATCGCTATGCCAACTGTAGCATATATACATTGTATATGGGTAGGTGCAAAGTTACAATGACGGACTACTATTACTAAATGTTGAAGTACCCGGCTGCCTGTTGTTTTTTTTTTTTTGTATGGAGCCCGTTTGCAATGCAAAACACCAATTTATTTTGGGCATCGTTATACTAGTGCAGTGTTTATGGGCTTCCTTTAGCACCCGTAGATGCTTTGGCTGTTTACAGAAAGATCGATACTGTAAACAAATATGTTCGTTTACCATCATTCACCATCATAACTTTATTATTCACGTAACTACTATTTTTTCTATTCGTCTAAGCGACGTGTAAATGTATATTTCGAGCACTGCAGTGTCGTCATGCCATCGTCATCGCGCTATCGTTTTATGGTGGATCCACGCGACGGACTAAATCCGTCTATTCCGTGACGGACGGTGCATCACGTGACTACGCGTCACGTATTCATGTCGTCCGCGACCCCCAAGGACGGAACAGGGCGAGCTACATTTCGCATCGGGATTCTGGCAGCCGAGTGCTGTGGAGTTAGCCTACGATGCTCTATAAGTCTGGCAACAAGCGCAACTTACAGCCTCTGAGATCTGCCTGGGCCGCCGCACCGTCTTCGAAGCCATGTTCAGCCAATACAGCCACTCTAAGCCTATGTGCACGCTAAAAACTTGAGCATGGCCCTCGGAAACGGTGCGCAATCGTCACGAATGCTTAGCGGTCGAAGCTTCTGGACACAAAGTTAAAGCAAATACAAGCGTTAGTTTGAAAATTACGGGCCACACAGTGAAAGACGACGACTTCAAAGGTTCTAGGCGGACGGCAGCAGCTTCGGGCGGTGCCGCCATGTTTATTTCTCCGGCACGGTCATCTGCTCGCCCCGTGCGTCGTAAAGAGGGAATAGAAAGATACCGATACTACCGATACCGCTTTCTGTTGCTCAATACGTGCTACATAAAAGTGTTTTTCCGAGCGTCAAAGAAGCCCGCAAATGCACGCAAAGTGTCTCGACGCATTTCTGGTTAACATCCCTGCGTTCTCTTTCTCTCCTCCTCCTCCTCCCCCGTGCGTCGTCTGGATGCTTTTTGCTGCCGGACAGGCGGCGGAATAACCGTCGGCGCAATGGATTTTCGCGGAGCCGTCCATCGTGTGGATCCACTATTACTATCGTCTTCACTTCAGAAACGTCTTCCATCGTCGTCATAGGGGCTTCGTCGTTCCATCGACGTCATTCCTTTTCTTGCCATTCTATCGTAATTAGGCTGTTGTCATTAAATGGTGATATTTAGCTGCCGTTGTTAAGTCATCGTCGTAATGGCGCTGTCGTCAAACATTCGCCATGTTGTGATACCGTCATCGCCATGCCGTCGTGGCCGTGCCATCGCCGCCATTCGAGTTTCATCATCTGGTTGTCAGCATTCCCTCATCAACACTCCTTCTACGCCGGCTCATTGACCCAAGTTGTCTAATAGCGTGGGCCAGTATAGGTGCGTGATTGTGGTCATGATGGCCGTCGTGATCGTTCCATAGTCGTAATTCCTGCTTCGTCTTCTGACTCTCGTCATGCCTTTGCCATCACGTATTCCACGCCGACTTAGTAGCCGAAACTGTTTGGACCACTAGGTATGTGCCTGTGGTCGTGATGTCATCGTGATCATTGGATCGTCGTCGTTCAAGCTATGTCGTGTGATTCTCGCCATGACGTCATCGTCATGCCATTGCTCTGACTCAGTCATCGTGCATTAGTTGTCATAACATTGGCCTGACGCCGTCGTTAGATCATCATAGTCATTTCAGAATCGTCATCTCATTATTGTCATGCCGCCGTAGTCTTCACACTGCTTTTGTTTTTCTATCAACGACCTTCTTTCATCGTCTTTACATCGTCGTCACGGCGTCGTCGTACAGTCGTTGTCATGCCGTTATGCTTATGGGTGACCTTGGCAAGCGAGTGCCCTGAAAAAGTGGGCCCATACCACCGACAGTGTATGTCTTATGTCATCGAAGCAATGAGAGTCTCATAAAGACCCCTACAGATTTTAAATTAACGTGACTTCAGCAATAGAATGTGTCGCTACGTTGCTTAAATGCTAATCGGCAGTCATCGTGACAGGGGTTCTGTCGTATTTGTTCCCACATGTAACTTCAACATTTTGGACTTTATTTATACAGAAAATATGTACAATTTACGCGAAATACGTTTTATTGTTTCATGAAAGCTTTTAGAGATTGTGTAGGAGAATGTTTCAGTAGGTTGAAGAGGCAAAATAACCTTAGTCAGTTCCTCTCAGCAATGCGGCAGCACAGAAAAACAGTTGCAGAGCCTACGTGCACTTACATTTATTCCCAACGCAAAAATTTAGTTTTGTATTGAATTGACAGCAATTAAAGCCAATGACAGTTTTCCAAGTGTAACTTGTAAATTATTTACATTCATGATTGGCTGCTCATTGGTAGGCGTCAAACAGAGGTGCCACGCAGGGGCGCTGATATTTATGCTTTTTGGTGAGGTGGCAATGATATTGTAGTGAAGGGCGAAATTCACGTACGTTTGAAGTGAACTGGAGAAGACGATTTGTTTTTTTTTACACTATAGAATAATATACTTGGATCAACACCTAGAGCTATGGCTAATTTTCTAAAGTTTTTTCATCAATCGCAGCATGTGGTTTAATAATTTCTTGGAAATTAATTCCCCCAAAATGCCAAATCTTTCTACTACTCTGAGTTTTTTTTTTTGCGACAAGAATTCTAAAGCATGTTATGAGGTATGTCAATTGCTACTGTTTTATGTATGTCAAATATTCTATGTATTTTCTGTGTGTTTTCTATGTACTGCTCCCCTTACTCAATGCCTCAATTGAGGCCTGTAATGTATTTCAAATAAATGAATAAATAATAAAATATGGCTACTATGTATCTCTTTCAGGAAGCAGACGCGAGTGCGAATTGCACATAAGAGATGGCTCGCTGCAAAGTTATTTTAGTCGACGGCACTCCATTATGCCATGCGAATCGGAGTTCTTTAAGTATTGCAAAGGACAACAATACGTTGAAAGAGTTTTCTACTCCGACGAATGCAAGGAAGTAGGCATTCGGGCTGCTTTACGAGGGATGCCTGTAGAATGGCCTCTTGATTAAGCTAATGAACACATTAGTGAGAAAAAGGCAATTTTTCATATTTATCATGTGAGAGAAAGGCGCATAAAAATAAAGTTGTTACGAGGAATTCCAGTGAATGCAATGCAAATAAGGTGTGAGTTTATAGATGGCTTGCACTGACGTCATTGTAGGCGCCATGTTGTTGCACCGACACGATGATAAGCGGGATCCGTAGCGTCACGTGAAAGCTTTCAATAAGATGGATTGGACTGAAGTGCTCGTAGTCGCCATGTTGGTGCCCCAAAACGGTGATAAGGTGGGTGCGTGACGTCACGTGAAAGCTATCAATACAATGTATTTTTCGTCCTCCCCGCTTTAAACCCCATGCGGTCTAACACTGAATATCCAGAAAAATTGGATTCGTCAAGAGTACAGCCGCACATAATATGCACAAGCAGTATTAGATCTCGTAGTTGAAAATATGCTCCACTTTGATTCTGATGCTCAAAGCATGAAATTTTATTGAAATTGTGAAAAGTTGAAGACATTTTTGCAGAGGAAGTGGCACAGCAAATTGTATGTGAAAGGAAATGCAATCTTCAGTGCAATCGCACCCTTTTATGCAATCACACCAATTTTGCTGTAACGTCGGGCACGAGCGCGCCCGCCTGGAACAGAGCGGTCGACAGGCAACACCAGCTGCCGCAGTAACGGTTGCGTGAGGGGAAAGTGCATTGCCACGCTACCATGTCAGCCACGCTATCACCCTCGCACGCCTGTGTTATACACGCGTTCCTTGTCCACGCAAGCTCTCGCCTGCATTCTGAGTGCGCCTCGGCAAGGCATAGTGAAAACGCGCCAAGCGTCGCAACGTGATCGCTTGCCCGCGAGGTGTTCATAGCTCGAAGGATGGTCAGCAGTGTTGAATTGGACCTTGAGCCACCCCAAAATCTAAACTTCGGCCACACCCAAATTTCAAATTGGCACACCACCAAACCTAAGTTGGCCCCACCCCAAATTTCCATATGGCCACACACCAGCCCCAATACTTAAGTCGGCCACCCCTAAATTTAAGTTCACCCACATGAAAATTTCAAGTTGGCCCACTCTAAATTTAACTTGACCCACCCCGAAATTTTAAGTTGGTCCACGTCCAAATTTCAAGTTGGCCTAAGTCCAACTTTAGCTTGGCCCACTCCCAAATTTAGGTTGGGTCATGCTCAAATTTCAAGTTGGCCCACCTTCAAATTTCCAGTTGGCTGCCCTAATTTAAGTGGGCCCACCCCAAACTCAAGTTGACCCACCCCAAATTTAGGTTGGCCTACTACCGAATTTAAGTTGGCCATGCTCAAATTTCAAGTTGCCCCACCCCTAAATTCAAGTCGGCCCTCCTTCAAATTTCAAATTGGCCCACGCCACATTTGAAGTTGGCCCACACCACATTTAAGTTGGCCTACACGGCATATAAAGTTGGCCCACACCACATTTGAAGTAGGCCCACAGCACATTTCAAGTTGGCCCACCGCACATTTCAAGTTGGCCAACCCACATTATAAGTTTGCACCCCACGAATTTCAAGTTGGCCCACCCACAAATTTAGGCAGGCCTACCACAAAATTTCAAGTTAGCCCACTACCAAATTTACAGTTCACCCAGCCCCAAATTTATTTAGCCCACCCCTACTATAACTTCCCCATGCATTTTCTAAGGAGCCCTATGTGGCATTATCTTTGCCCATAGGGCACAGAGCCCTATGGGTATTAACTATTAACCTTATTTTTTGCTTTAAATTGTTCCTTATCACTTAAAAGCTTCCAATAATCTACATTTACACTATCATAACGATTAAATGCCTTAACTTTGTAAATGACTTTGCATAGATACAAGGCAAAACACTTTTCGCGTGGCAGGGCTGGGGAGCTTGCCAAAGAATGCTAATGCATTAAAAGCGCATTGTTCACATGTCGGTAAGCACAATGGCATAACGAACTGATTACAGACCCAAACAGGATGCAAAACGTAATAGAGAGTTTTAGAATTGGGGACCCAAGACTCTTCGTCCTCAAGCTGCATTGGATAGGCTGCTCTTGGGTTGAGAGAAGCAGCAGAATTTGGGAAATGGGTCAAACACAGAGAGCGTTGCGTCGAGCGCTAGGGATGCCGCAGTGGGGAAAATAAGACGATGTTCGAAAGTAAAAAAAGAAGAAACGCAGTCATGCTTACCGCCTGAGAGATAACGGTTTTTGATGGCTGCGGCTCATACGTACCACATAAATGTGTTTTTCCGAGCGTGAAAGGAGCCCGCGATTACACGCAGAATTGCCGCGCGACTGGTCGCTCTAGGCAATTTGCGTGTATTCGCGGGCTTCTTTCACGTTTGGAAAAACACTTTTCTGTAGCATGAAGTGAGCAACAGAAAGCTGTATCGGCAGTTTTTCATGTTGCTCTACAATTTTATCATTGACACTTTGATAATTAGGGCAGTACTTGTCGAGTTAGATACTTAATTACAATTACTTAAATAAATATCAGTAACTGATCAGTAATTATAAGTAAGTCATTAAAATTTGTAAATTTCAATAAGGGCCATCAAGTAATTAATTTAAAACTGAATTAGCGAATTTTTGTTAATTAGTCAATTATGCATTTCAATTTTTTATGCTAGCAATGTCCACCTCTTCCGAGTAGACCAGGTCATTTACCAGAATTGTGCTATCTGCCACAGGCAACCTTTAAAAAAATTTTGAAAGTGTTCGCTTTCCCTGTATACACCCTGTATATGTTGACACGCACAGAAAGCAGATTCTGTGGTTTGCCGCGGGAAGCCTCGTCGATTCATTCGTAGGTGCCACAGCGGTGTGGTGAGGCTTTTTATATTTTACACGTGGCACTTAACTGTGATTATTTAATGTTATTTGACCTTGTTATCCTGATATATGTTTTTATCCACGTTTGCTTTGTCTCCGGAACCCACGCACCTATAAAGCAGAACTATTGCACGCAAGCTACCTACCTACTACAATCCTCTATTGCCAAATGGTCTCGTTCCTTAACAGTGGAAGTTCAGCTGCTTGATATCATTCCTAATTTCTGGAAAGTTGTCGCTCGACGTAGCATCCTACGGACTCATTGCACTGTCCAGCTGCTTGGGAAGGATAATGGGAAAAAAATGGCAGTTTCGCCCGCAAGGCGAAGCATCAATTGCGATAGCAAATTAGTAGAGAGCTGTACGGCGTAAGGACAGTAGTTTTATCGGTTGCATAAACTCGGACACATTCGCTTACTAACTGAATTACCAAGCATGGTGTCAGCGCACACAAGCAATCATGAATAGATCACACTTGATGACCGCAGACAACCGCTGTCAAAACGCTGGTGTGAGCAAGCGCAGCTGCAGCAGCGAGCGAAGGTTCGTGCGGTCTATCGCTTCAACGGAAACTGAGGGGCGAAAGCAGAGCGCATACAAAGGTAAGAGCCGTGTGGAGATCGCTTTCAAGATACGATGCGCGCGAAAGCCCGGAGCCGCGCAAAGTACAACTACGCAGTTGCTCGCCGAGTATAAGCCGCACCCCCTCCCACCCGCGCTGCCTTCCCGCTTTTTTTCCTTTCGCGTGGGAGACTGAGTCGCCAGTTCCCCTTGTTCGCGGTTGCAAGATAGGCATTTGAAGCCACAGGTAAACGTCGCCTACCCTCCCAGCCTTTCGCACGACGGTGGACGTCGCGTTTGCTCTCCGCCGTACGTTCGCTCTTCGTGAAAGTGCGCGTCCCTCGCACATGCAGCATACGGCGCGCGGCAAGAATTTTATCGCCCTCGGACTTTATGTGGGCCTCACGGTGACGGCGACGCCGAATCCAAAAATCCGCTTGGACTGTCCATATAATTGCTATCGCAATAAACAAACAATCATTACACGCACCTAGGGGTATACGGAGCGCTATATGTATACTCAAAGGCCACGGCTGGCTTAAGGCGAGGCCACCCTTTCAATGGTAACGTCAACTACTCGGGGCATCGGTGCAATAAAAAAGCAACTGAGATGCATATTAGTACTAATTTTCGTCAATCTCAAAGGCACATATATTATAATGTAAAACACGATGCCATTCTTGGTGCCTCAGGTAAAGTTGTCCTGCAACATTACCTGAGGCGGACGAATGTCCGTGTACATTCGGCGTTACTGAGTGCGGACATTCTGCTTTGTACTAAGCACGGATAGACGAAAACCTGACCATTACACCTGTCATGTTGCGCTAAAGCAGGGTTCACAGCCACATTTTGTTATGAACTTCAATCATTGGAATTGCTGACACCATACTGCAGACAATCAACCTTCTCGTGCCCATTGAGGATATAGGTGTTTATACCTCAAGAGTAACGCGTCTCTAGATGCCTGAAGGGATTGAAAGGGCAGCAACAATGACGACAACGTACCAGCGCGCTCACGACTTTAGCATTTCGACCAAGCAGGTCATCTAAGGGGATTTTAGTCGCAGAGCAATGACCTGGTAGCCTGTTTTAAACACCATTGATTAAATTTCAGGGGAGAAATCTCAACGATGTCTTGGTTTTATTGTCGACAGATTCAAGAACCGCCGCAGGTATTGACGGGCCTTGAATGTGTTTTCATTGTTTGGTTATTACTCCGTTATTTCAACACAACAGTAATATATTGATCTTGAGATTACGTGGCCTGCGCAGCCTGATGATGATATATGTTGTTTTCTGGCGCAAGGGCCAGCTATGGCCAAAGAGCGCCAAGACGTGGTGTACTTACTGAATGAGCAATGGTATGATGAATGACAGTGGGTAGGTGTAGGGTGGCTGTAAAGGGGCCTAAAATTCTGCGCACTAAAGGTGCGTAAAATACAAAATTAATAAGATCATGACAATGATGTGATAGGGCGCAATGAATATGGTATAAAAAAAATCTGTGAGCGATACAAGGCACTACTGCCTCACAGAGACCCTTAGAAGCAAGAGCCTGGAGGAGAGTGCATTTCAAAATGCTGTCGCAGCAGCGTCCTCTGAAAGAGGATTCTGCTACAAATCTCTCGGGCGAAGAACTTGCAAAATGTCGATGTCGTTTAAAAAGGCTAAAACTGAGTCGTGCTGAAATACCGGGTCATTAGCTAAAAACATCGCTGGGTGAAGGGGTATGTTCTCTCTATAGGCTTGAACAAAGTGTTTCTTTCTTTCAGGTTCTATTAATGGACACTGTACTAGGATGTGAAGTACAGTAAGTGCTTCCCCGCATCTAGTACAGGTTGGGGGTTCGCCTCCAGACAGCAGGTAATTATGCGTGCTGTAAGTGTGTCCTATTCTGAGCCTGCAGAATAGGACATCATTTCTTCTAGATTTCGTGGTCGATGGCCAGTTTCCTAAATGGGGCTTAATTAAATGGAGCTTGTTATGAGTCTGGCCGTCCCACAAACGTTGCCAGTGGACTCGAAGTCTCTTGCGTAGATATGGCTTCATATCGGGAACAGGGACGGGCATAGATGTGTTGCCAGCTTTTGCCTCGATGGATGTGGCAAGCTGGTCTGCCAGTACATTTCCCTCGATTTCTCGGTGTCCTGGCACCCAGCACACCACAACATGCTGCCCAGACGCATAAATACTACATATCAATGAATAAAGCGATATTATTACTGGATTTTTGTGCCTTTTTAGAGATTTTAAAGCTTTTACTACGCTCAGCGAGTCTGTGTAGATGATTGCTTTGGGTATTTTCGAGTCCTTGATGTGTTTAAGAGCCGACAGTATTGCATAAGCCTCTGCTGTAAAAATGCTCGTTTGTGGGTGCAGGGCGTCGGCATCTGAAAATGATGGGCCAACCGCTGCATAAGAGACGCCAGCATGAGACTTTGATGCATCGGTGTAAAATTCCGGACAGGAGTATTTATGCTGCAGTTCAAGGAAGTGCATTCGAATGTGTGCAACGGGGGCGTGCTTCGTAACATGTAAAAAGGACAAATCACACTCTACAATCTGCCACTGCCACGGTGCGACCTGTATAGTGGGTGTCATTAGACGATGTTCAAACAGTGGGACATCCATTTCCTCAGCCAGACTTCTCACACGCAACGAGAAGGGCTCTCTTACTGCAGGGCGGTTATGAAAGAGGTGGGAGCTGGACAAATCGTTTACGGTGGAATATGAGGTATGTTCACTGTTTGCGTTCACGCTAAGGAAATACATGAAAGCTGTGTAGGTCCTCTGCAAGTGGAGGGACCACTCATTGGATTCCACGTAAAGGCTTTCTACAGGGCTTGTCCTGAAGGCACCTGTAGACAAGCGAATACCTAGATGGTGGATGGGGTCCAGCATCTTCAACGCGGTTGGGGTGGCTGACTGATAAATTATGGCCCCGTAGTCTAGGCGTGTTCGTATCAGGCTTTTATACAAGTTTAACAGACATTTTTTGTCGCTACCCCATGTAGTGTGTGACAACACTTTTAAAATATTCATTGTTTTCATGCACTTGTTTTTAAGATATTTTAGGTGTGGTATGAATGTCAGCTTTGTGTCAAGAATTATGCCTAAGAATTTATGTTCCGTTTTTACAGGTAGACTCTGTCCTTGCAGGTGAATGTCGGGGTCGGGGTACAGTCCTCTCTTACGAGAAAAAAGGACGCAGGTGCTCTTTTGTGGATTTAGGCAGAACCCATTCTCGTCTGCCCATTTAGCCACCTTGTTCAGACCAAGCTGAACCTGCCGCTCACAGATGGCAAGGTTGCACGATTTAAATCCAATCTGTACATCATCGACGTACGTTGAGTAAAACATGTTGCGTGGGATGCATAGACGCAAGGAATTCATTTTTATAATAAAGAGAGTGCAACTAAGCACTCCACCCTGCGGCACTCCGGTTTCCTGCACAAAAGGTCGCGATAAAGCATCGCCAACTCGAACACGGAATGTGCGATTCAGCAGATAACTCTCAATCACATTTAACATATTACCACGTATACCAAAGTGGGAAAGGTCTCTCAATATTCCGAACCGCCATGTGGTGTCGTAGGCCTTTTCCATGTCTAGAAATACGGACAGAAAGAACTGTTTGTGAATAAAAGCTTCGCGTATCTGCGCCTCAATACGTATCAAATGGTCAGTGGTGGATCGACCCTCGCGAAAACCGCACTGGTATGGGTCAAGCAGTTTGTTTGATTCTAGGAAATGTAGCAGGCGGCGGTTTATCATTTTTTCGAAGACTTTGCAGAGACAGCTAGTTAGTGCTATAGGCCGGTAACTCGAAACAGACGATGGATCCTTGCCCTGTTTCAGGATAGGAATTATAATGGCCTCTTTCCAGGCAGACGGTATCTCGCCGGAAGACCATACAGCGTTGTAGAGGGAAAGGAGGGTTTTCTGTGTTTCGTGGGGAAGGTGCTTCAGCATTTCATATATGACACGGTCAGCTCCTGGAGCAGAATTATTGCAGCAGTTTAGTGATGCCTGTAGCTCAGCTAATCTTAATGGTTCGTTATATGCCTCGTGTTTTTTGCATTTTCGTTCCAGCTTCTGTCCTTCTATTCTGGCTTTGTATCGTTTAAATGTTTCCGAGTAGTGCGATGAGCTGGACACATGTTCAAAATGTGCGCCCAGGAAGTTCGCTTGGTCTTCCAAGCTGTCGCCCTGTGTGCTTACCAAAGGGAGTGAATATGTTTGTCGTCCTCTTACCTTATTTACCCTGTTCCAGACTTTGGATTCATCTGTATACGAGTTTATACCTGATAAAAACTTCTGCCAGCTCTCTCTTCTGGCCTGTCGGCGCGTTCTCCTACCTTGGGATTTTACCTTCTTAAAATTGACAAGATTCTCCGCAGTAGGATACTCACGTAGCAGCCCCCACGCTTTGTTCTGTTTCCTACGAGCGCTCCTACATTCGTCGTTCCACCATGGGACACGGCGTTTGCATGCCACACTACTCATTTGGGATATGCATTTAGAAGCGGCATCAATTATAAAGGTAGTGAAATACTCCACAGCAGCATCAATTCCTAACGAAGACATGTCAGCCCAGGAGATACTACTAGTAAGAGTTCGAAATTTCTCCCAATCGGCTGTATCAACCTTCCATCGAGGGGCTTGTGGTGAGGACTCATTTTCTTTGGTTGTTCTCAGTAGTATTGGGAAGTGATCGCTCCCGTAAGGATTTTTGGTAACTTCCCATTTAAGTTCAGAAAATAGAGACGCGGAAGCTATGCTCAGATCAATAGAAGAAAATGTTCTGTTTGCAGTACAGTAAAATGTAGGTGCCTTTTTATTCAGGAGGCACGCACCAGACGAGAAAAGAAATTGTTCAACAAGACGACCTCGTGCATCGATACGAGAGTCGCCCCACAGACTGCTGTGCGCATTGAAATCGCCAAGAACAAGATAAGGTTCTGGCAATTCGTCTATAAAGGACTGAAATTCATGTTTGTGTAAGTGGTAATGTGGGGGTATGTAAAGCGAGCAAATGGTGATTAGTTTGTTTAGAAGAACAAGTCGAACTGCCACTGCTTCAAGGGGCGTTTGTAGCTGCAAACGTTGGCATGCTATGCTTTTGTGTATTATGATGGCAACACCGCCTGATGATGCGAGAGCATCATCGCGATCTTTACGAAACGTAACATACTGTCGGAGAAAGTTTGTATGTTTTGATTTTAAGTGTGTTTCCTGTACACACAGCACTTTTGGATTGTGTTGGTAAAGGAGTTCTTGGATATCGTCGAGGTTCCTAAGAAGGCCTCTGACGTTCCACTGCATAATTTGCGTGTCCATAGTGAAGGTAAATTGGTGCTGTGTGTACGAAGAAGAACGTGTTTTAGCCTACAGAGCCGTTTGCGGCCCTGTGATTTTGGTTCTGTCTTTTCTAGAGCGGTCCAAAGAATTTGGCCGCTCTTTAGGTGCTGACTGCACCACCTTGCTTGGAGTAGTGTCCATAGCCTCTTCCGAAGCGCTGGACACTCGCTCTAACGAGCGATGTGTACGTCGTGTAGCCTTCGCCTCGAGGGACGAAGGTTGTGGCCTCACCAGCCCGGAGGCCGATGGGTCCTCCTTAGCCTCTGAGCTGCGATGGCTGCTGCCAGCGCTAGTGGAGGCCTCTGGTGTGGCCGATTTCGAGAAGGGCAGGGCAGCCTTAGCTGCTCCCACCATGGGGGCGGGTGGCAGTCGCCTCAGTACGCTGCGCGTACCTTGGGCGACCGCCGGGGTCCGTCGTGATGCTGCCCCCTGTTGCACCACTTCGGCAAAAGAAGTTTTCGTTGAAAATGAAGGCGAAAGACGCTGTCGTGCTTCCCGGAAAGTGATATTCTCTTTGACTTTGATCGTAATTATCTCTTTTTCTTTCTTCCAGGCTGCGCAAGATCTGGAATATGCAGGGTGGCTGCCATCGCAGTTTGCGCAATGGGCCTCAGCAGTACATTCATCAGCAGAGTGATCTTTTGCAGCGCATTTCGCACAAGTTAGTTGTCCTCGGCAGCGTTGAGAAGCATGGCCAAACCTCTGACACTTGTAGCAACGTCGTGGATTTGGAATGTAAGGTCTTACACGCAGTTTAAGGTAGCCTGTTTCTATTGCATCTGGGAGTGTGCTAGAACCAAAAGTGAGTACTATGTGTTTGGTTGGTAGTTCTTTGTTGTCGCGCCTGATTTTTATGCGTTGCACATTTATAACGTTTTCTTCTTTCCATCCATTCAGGAGTTCTTCGTCAGTCAAATCCATGAGGTCGTTGTCTGAAACCACACCCTTAACGGTGTTCATTGTTCGGTGTGCGCTGACAGATATGGTTTTATCTCCAAATGCCACCAGGTTTGTGAGTTTCTCATACTGCATTTTGTCTTTTACCTCAATCAGAAGGTCACCACTTGCCATCTTGGTGGCTTTGTAGCCACTTCCAATGACCTCTGTGAGACATTTTGACACTAAGAAGGGTGAAATGTTTGTCGCTTTTTTGTCGGTGTTTTCACAGTGAATCACGTGGAAACGTGGAAAAATTTCGGTGGCCTTTGTGAAGAAGTTGAAGGATTCATCGGTGCGCCCTCTTTTTATGAGAGGGCGATCAGGGAGTTTGGGGTATGAGGAAGCCATACAAATTAAAGTGACTTCGGCAGCGGTGCCAGCCGCCCACCGCGGAGCCCAACAAGGGGACGCGACAGGGTTGTTATGAACAAGACCTGCCAACGCCAGCTGTACACAACCACTATAACCAAATATGATATAACCAAGGTTGGCTATCTCACACAAGGTTAACCCTAGCTGCCTGGAAAATCAGAATATAAGAAGTAAGAAGGAGACAGGAAAGATTGAAAGTGAGAGAAAAAGACGAAGATTGAAGAGGAGGATAGGAAAAGGCAACTACCGATTTCCCCCGGGTGGGTCAGTCCGGGGGTGCCGTCTATGTGAAGCCGAGGCCAAAGGGGTGTGTTGCCTCTGCCGGGGGGCCATAAAGGTCCGAACACCCGGCATCGGCTCAACCCCCAGGATCCCCCTTTCCCCAGACACGGCTCAGCCGCGCACGGCTACACGCGGGAGGGTCCGACCCTCATGTGCTCGGGTCCGTGGTGTCGCAACACACCAAACGCCTGCTTGCGCAGACGCCCCTGCGGGGGCCTGCGCAGCCTCATGACTTGAATTTACTGTCATTTATATTATGATTTGCACATCAATTAGCTTACCAATTTATACCGCTGTACACAATTTGTTTCCTGCAGCGTCGATGCCACTAAACAAGTTCTTGACTCTTCCAAATCTAGCTTCAAAACGACAAAATCTACGGCTTTCTTTGACAGTCCTGCCAAATACAATTTTTTTGCCTAGACTTGCTTACACCTAACTTGACCCTCTGCCTATTGCATCTCCTTCACTCAGCGTAAGTCACGCAAAGACATGTTCAATGCCAGGTCAGTTTTGTAGATGATCTGTGCTATTTTCCATGGTTTAACACGAAAGTTTCAAATGCGTAAGCATTTCTATGCCTACCCAACCAGAAACCCCGTCCGTCCAGCCATATGTCACAAAAGACGAATCACTATGAAAAAAATTAATGTATAAAACAATAAATTCGGAAGGAAAAACGTTGATGGTGCTCAATGAGCGCTCAATCAGTTCATAAGGATGATAAGGAGTGATGAGAGGTTAGATGGGTCTCATCATGGTTGATAATGGTTCGATGCGAATGGATAAGATGCTAGAGGAATAAGGGCTTATAATAGTTGGAGCAATTCTTCTAAGGTTAATAAGCACCGATAAGGGCTGATAAGGGTCGGATGTAGTCCGATAAGGTTGATAAGATTCGATAAGGGTTGATGAGGATTTATACTGGTCAGATCAAGTTTCATAACACTGATAATGACACCGGTTTGCGTAGAGGTGAGTAAGTGGCACAATGGCTACGCATACTTAGACAACTCCCAGAGGAGTTTCTGCGTGATTTTTTTTTATGCTGGGCTCCACTAAAAATCCTGGCGTGTACGAACATCACAGAAATGACGCCACGGAAAGAGCGGGTTAGTTTTCTAGCACTCAGCCACTTTGTCATTCACTGACTTTCCTGCTTTGATGGTCTGCATTAACGAGGCAGCTTCGCCACTTGGTTTCTCTCCCGTGTCGGATTAGCCTATGGCGCCTGGCTGCCGCCTACTGCTTCGCTTATAATGGCGCAAATAGCAATGCTGCGGCGTTAAGCGCAGCAGAAAGTAAGCGTCATCGACGTGCAAAATGTCAAGAAACTGACCACATTTGACCAGCGAGATGACCAAAATGCTGCTACCTTCGACCAAGTCGCTCGGCAGCAGGACGCCGTGCGCCAAACGAAGCCACAAGAAAGCCGCCTACCCGCAAATAGTCTTCCTTTCACTTCAGGAGACCGCGGGTTGGCGAAGTGATTTACGGACAACCATTTCGATAATAGTGCCAAGCTACTTTAATGTCGACACATCGAAGCCAAGTGGCTGTTGGCTCATAGAATACACAGACAATATACTCAAACTACATCTCGTGACCAACCCCAAGGTGTACACGACAGGCTCAAAGACATGCATTAATGCCATGTTTGCGCGGCATTTACATTCCTCTGTGTCCGGGTGTTGCACCAATTAACTTCAGCAACCACAAGGGTTTGCTGGTGGTCGTCAACGCTAGTCGTCGGGAAGGGGGAGATGTGGCCCTAGGGGTCAACGTGGGTACATCATGGTCAAAGGCTGGCATGCTGGCCCAATAACAATAGGCACTGTGAAAATTTGCAGTCTTGTATCTCTTAACGTCCAACAAAGCTGCAACTACTTCTGTGAAGACATGTTTCACTTTCGTGTTATGACCGGTTGATATGAAAGACGCATCAACCATTTTTTAGATGCTGCGGTATTCATTGGCGATCACTCTGGTTCACTAAATGTCACGGTTCAGTGTGCGGCAGGTAAGGCAACTGAATTATCAGAGTGGTGACGTTGTTCGCAAACTATCGACGGAATATATCAAGAAGCAGTTTGAACTTATTTTGCAGCTTAGCTGTCCTTTTCTACTAATTATATGCTGATACCAATGAGGGTGCACTTTTTATTGGTTTGATCCTTTGCGCCGTTGATGAAAGTGCACTAACTCATTCATCAGATGCTAATGCGCCAGTGAAATCGAATGCTAATAATCCAGTGAAAAATGGCAAGCTAGCCTTATACGGAAAACCTGCACCTTGAAGTTTCATTGACCTACCCTGCGTAAAATAGACGCTCTGACATTTTCAACGATAAATCATATTAACCTGAGACTTACTAGAGAAAATGTGTCGCATGTTTGAAATACTACAGGAGGAAACACCAGCTTATTTATGCTTGTTTTCCGAAGACGAGTTCTTCATAGATCATGGGCAGTGAGAGATGTAAATACGCAGGCAAAAAAAAAGAACATATGATCTCCTTCTCTATGTGAACCAATGATTTGTTCAAGCACTTATACTTCGGCGTTATCGCGAAAATCATTGACAGCACTTTTCGAAATCGACAGCTTCTCTATACCTGAGCCTTACAATGCTTCGACCACTTACTGCAATGCGACTTCGTTTGAAGTCCGTTTTCAAAAGCGGAGCTGTTTAAGGTAGAGGTTGATCCCTACGGAGCGATAGCGTTCGCAGTTTCGAGCGAAGTGGAGAGAGTGTGAAATGAGAAGAGGAGGTGCAAAGAGAGAAAGAAAGATAGACATAGAGCGAGAGAAATAAATAAATATATAAAACAAAATAAACTTTATGCGCTTAACTAATGAAAAAAACCTTAACAGGATAAAGAATTATGCACAAAAAATCAAATGCAGAAAGAATTAGCTTCTAAGGTTTCAGTGATTCCGTATATGCATGGCCTTTCGCAAAGACTTAAAAAGGTGGCTGGGAGTAACGTAGTAAAAGTGGTGTTTTCGGCTAAAAACAAACTAGGAAGTGTGTGTTCTAGGGTAAAAAAGAAGTCCGAAAGTAAGGATGATGCAAAGAAAGAATGTAGTATTAAGTATCCACGTAAAACGTTGTGTATAAGATTCCTATGACGTGCTGTCATGTGTACGTAGGGCAGACTGCGACATGCATCAACAGGATACCAAGGGAACACTTGTCCTGCCTGAAAGGTCGCCCTAGTACGCATTTTGGCATGCTTTGTCAAGAAAGTGCGTGCACACCTTTCCTTAGAAGCACACCTTGCCTTAGAAGTCCCGGCATATTTTTTAGGCATCGAAATCAAACCGCGAAATTGTGGAAGCGCACGAGATTGCAAAATTAAAAGAAAAATGCTTCAGTCGTCCTTCTGTTTCACTGCTAGATAAAGAGATTTCGCTCCTGTCGTCATGTCTTTCAAGAATTGTCATCTTAAGTGCTTGTTATATGCGCGCATTGCTGTTTTCATGTTGACCGGGTCGCACTGATCCCCGTGGCATTTTTATCCCAAAGTGTTGTTATATGCGCTATTGATGTGCCCTGTTGACTGGATCGCGCCGACCTGCGGGTTCTCACGCAAATGTTCATTCGAAAATAAAAGTAGTTAGCGCTCGTCCTTGTGTTGCTCCTTTTCTTCGTCCTTGTTTATTTGCGCGGAAGAAAATTTTCAAAAATGAAACTTTCATGGCGAGGTTGGATTCCAACTCGGGTACCCACGGTCCGAAGGCGAGCGTCATAACCACTAGGCTATAACGCCCACGCTTGCAGAACATGCATTTATGAGAACCACATGAAAGCGTTGTACCAACGATTGTAACAACTTGCCATGGGCAAGAGAAAGAAAATAAGAGCGAGAGAGAGAGACAGAGAGACACAGAGAGAGAGAAAAAGAGAAAGAGAGAAAGAAATAAAGAGAGAGATAAAGAGAGAGAGAGAGAGAGGCGGCGTTTGAACTCGGGTACTCACGGTTCGAAGGCGAGCGTCATACCCACAACGCTATACACCCACGCTTGCAGAGCCCCCGCTGTTTCATCAGATTTCACAAGCGTGGAACTGGCTTAATTTTTAGAGTGCAATTCTTAGGCGCCCCTTCCTGCGACGAGCGTCGGCGCTCCCGGCGTAACCGAGCGAATGAGCCCAGAGAAAGATAAGAGTAAACGCGGCGCGCAGCGCGTAATTAAGAAAGCGGCGAGAGCGAAGAGGTGCGAGGAGGAAAGCGGAGAGGAGGGTGCAGCGGAACCATGAGGCGACAAGTGGAGGAGGGCATGGCATAAGCGTGAGAAGAAAAAACGTAGTGTGGCAACGATGGCTACGAGATGGCGCCAGAGTAGCACGCGTCGCCTAAGGCGTCCTCTGGGAGGTCCGTCGGCGGAGGCTTCGGTGAATCGAGCCCACGCGTCACCCACGTGCTGGCCCCGCGCGCTGGCTCTCGCGATCTCCAGGTTAGCGAGGCAGTCGCACCACAGTTCGGTCCGTTTGCAACGTGCCGCACGAGACCGATTGTCCGCGCCAGCCAATATATCGCGAAATGAAAACACGTGTAGAGCTGCGCTCATACTTCGCATTAGGGAGTATCGTAATTGTCGGTGAAATTTTTTAGCTGTGATAGAGATTATATGCACTCTCCAACCGCATTTGCGCCGTCTTCGTCGCTGTGACGCTCCGTGTAAAGTCCGAGTGCGATAACATCGTGGCCGCGTTCCGTATGCTCTGGGTGCGAGTGAATGCGTGCGGTGGTGAGCCGAGGATGCTGGCTCGACGTCGCGTGCGCCTGGGGGAAGGCGGGCATGAAGCGCGCCATCTTCCATCATGCGTAAGGCACCGGGGGGTGTTCTTCTGCGGCGGCGGCTTTCTATGGCGTGGCGGAGCGCGGACATGCGGGTTCTATCTTGAAAGCGATAGATAGATAGATAAATAGATAGATCGATAGATAGATAGATAGACAGATAGATAGATAGATAAACTTTATTAGAAAAATAATCAGAGTTTTGTGTTGCTCCGAATGGGCATCGCTAATGGTCGGGGCCCCTAGGCTAGGGCTCCACTGGCTCTTGCCATCTTCCCTGCTCTCTGGATCAGCTTGAGCTGGTCGTCGAGGGTCGAGCTGGACAGCAGGGCCTCCCATTGCTCCCTCGTGGTGTTCGTGTCGTGGTGTTCTATGTTGTGTAGAGTGAACTCCTACGCAATGTGGTATAGGTTTGGTGCGGCCCCGCACCAGGGGCTTCGTCTCTGTAGCCTGTGGGTTGTATGCGATGTAATATGTTTAGGTTCGTGTAAGTGCCGGCCTGGAGCCTACGCCAGGTAGCGCCATCCTCCGTCTTTAGTTTTCGATAGGGTGGGGCATATCGCAAGCGACTCCCTCTGGTGTAGTTCAGGATGGCTGAATGCTCGGGGTCAACTGGGTCAGGGTCATCTGCATGGTGAGTGCTCAGTTTTGTACAAATCCTCGAGCTGCTCTGTAGGCATATGGGTTACCCGCGATGCCTGCGTGGCCCGGTATCCCGATGATGGTTTGGGTGGTGATGTCGTCAGTGTCCTCCTTGGGTATTTGGGCTAGGACTTGTGCAGCAGGTCTTGCGGTTCTTCCCTGTAGGAAGTTGTGGCAGGCCTGCTGGGAATCCGTGAGGATTGTCAGTGGTTTGTTTGCGTGTTGGCCTTCGCGGATGGCTAACGCGATGGCCAGCTCTGGTTTCCGTGATCGTGCAGGGGTAGGTCGATGCAGCGGAGGTAACTTGGCCTCGGCGGTCGCAGACCACTGCCACTGCGCCCTTATCCTTCGTCGCGTCCATAGCGGCGTCCGTTAAGCGGTCCGTGGTATGCCGCCTGCATGTTTTATCTATGTACTGGGCCCTCGCTTTCCTCCTTCCGGAGTGCAGGTTAGGGTCCATGTTGCGTGGTATTGGGGCAATGTGATACCGGTCCTGGACGTGACGAGGTATCGTGCAGGTTTCTTGGGTTCGTAGTGTTGTGCCTTTGAAGCCCAAGGTTCGTAGGACTTGCCGACCCGTGTGAGTATGCGCAAGTCTCTGTTGTTGTGAGATGTGAAGTTCGCTGAGGGTGTTGTGTAACATTAGCACCAATAATTTCTCAGTCGATGTACTCATCGGCAGGCGGAGAGCGGTCTTGAAAGCCATCCTCAAGAGCGTATCGGCCTGTTCCGTCAAGGATTGTGTGAGATGTTAGTAGGGCAGGCTCTATGTGATTCTGATCACCACCAGGCTTCTGACCAGTCGAAGGGTGTCCCCTTCCTTCTTCCTTCATGCCTCTATTCTTGAATGTTACACGGGATATCACGCGTGATATCGCCTTGACAATGCTTTTGAAAAGCCTAAGGGTGTAGGTCGCCTGCTGGTTAGACTGCAGCCACGTGCCCAGCACCCTAAGAAATGGCTTTTCTGGTATGAGGCCCCCATTCAGGTGTACCTCGCGTTTTAGTGTTGGGTCTGTGGA
The DNA here is from genome assembly GCF_013339745.2 of Dermacentor silvarum. Classification (NCBI taxonomy): domain Eukaryota; kingdom Metazoa; phylum Arthropoda; class Arachnida; order Ixodida; family Ixodidae; genus Dermacentor; species Dermacentor silvarum. Next base: position 106,805,181 of record NC_051162.1, on the reverse strand, counting down.
GACCGCGTGGTTATTCCGGCCTCGGCAGACACGTATGAGTTCGGATTTATCGTGCGAGCATTGGTGGAAGTGTTCTTGCATGAAGTGAGCTGCAGTAGAGCACTGCACGGGCTCGTGCTTACCCGAAAGCACGGGCCCGGCCCGGCCCGTGGGCCGGGCCGGGCTGGGTAGAGCAGTTTTTTCACGGGCTCGGGCCAGGCTCAGGTACGGCGTGTGCTTTTTGAACCGGGCCCGGGCCAGGCTCGGGCTTTCTGGTGGTGTGCATGTAACGTGCAGCGAGTTATTTTCGGGCGTCTCAACTCTGAAAAACATGTATTTTTGGTCTCGGGCCGGGTTCAGGCCGGTTTTGAGCCGGGCTAGGGCCGGGCTAGGGCCGGGCTCGGGCCTAAGGTAAAGGGGTGGCGGGCCGGGCCGGGCGGGTAACGTAGATTATTGCCGGGCCCAGGCCGGGCCCGGGTCTCGCCTTAAAAGTTTTGATCGGGCTAGGGCGGGCAGCCCAGCGTAAAAACGGGCCCGGGCCGGGCCCGGGCTGAAAAAATCGGCCCGTGCAGTGCTCTAAGCTGCAGTTTACAGCCGTTCTTCTTTTTAAATGAGGGACCCTGTTTTGGTCCAGAGTGTTATGTCGTTTGCGAAGAAGGCGTGGCGGAGGCCTTCTACGTCCTGCAGTTTTCTGGCGAGGTCAATCATGGCGACGTTGAAGAGCGTGGGTGAGATTACACTTCCCTGTGCATGGTGTGCTCTTGTTGGGAGGGTGGTATACTGCAGTCTGGATCTTCCCTAATATTCAAGTGTGCCGTGCGGTGGCTTAGGAAGCTCTGAACGTACTTGTACGTTCGCTCGCTGCCGATGGTGTTGGTGAGCCCTTCTAGAATTCTTTGGTGGCTGACGGTGTCGAAAGCTCCTTTGATGCTCGATTGCTAGGAGGGCATGTTCGCTGCTGCGGGGAACGTTGCTGAGGACTTCTTCCTTGATTTCGAGTAATACGTCTTCTGTGGACAGGCCTGCGCTGAAACCGAACATGGTGTCCGGCAGGTGCTTGTTGTCTTCTAAGTGTCTCTATAGTCTCTCGTGTATGATTTTCTCGTACACCTTGCCGAGGCAAGATGTGAGCGAGATGGCTCTGAGACTTCGAATGGACAATTTCTTGCCCGGTTTGGGGATCATGCTTATACGTGCTTGTTTCCACATCGCCGGCACCGTACCTCATTCCCAGTGTTGGTTAAGAAAGGCCGTGAGTGCGGAGTAGCCTTGTCGCTGAGATTTCTAGTCATGGTGTTTGTGGTGCGGTCCGTGCCCGCCGCTGTGTTACGGGTAGTGGCTGCGACGGCCACTCTCACCTCGTTTTCTGTGATAGGTTCGTCCAATGGTGGGTTGGGTTGTCTCGTGTATGGTTTTGTACGTGGTTGTGTGGGAGCGGCATGTCCATGGCACTTGGTCTTGATGGCGTCGATGAGGTCTTGTTGGCTGCGATGGGTACATAGTCTAGGCGCCTTGAGGGCAGATAGATTCGAGTGCGCTGTGTTCTCGCCGCTTATTTCTGTGTTGAAGTGAGAGGCAGCGCAAAGGTAAATTATCTCGCTGCTGCTGCTTCTCTTCCTCACGCTAGTGTTTTGACGCTGGGTGTCCACGAAGTCGGATGTATGCATGTTTGCTGGTGCGCGCGTCACACCATGGTTGGTAATTAAGTTAATAAGTTAATGTTTACAAGTCTATACGGCAGATAAAACTACTATCCTTACTTCGTATAGCTGCCTAATAATTTGCTTTCACAATCGATGCTTCGCCTTTCGGGTGAAACTGCGACTTTTTGCGCTTAGATTACGACAGATATAGGAGTTGTCAGCGTTTTCAGTAACGGCCGCACCTTCTCACTCGATTAATAAATTCGAACACACTAGAGAAAATCAAAAGTTTGGGCTCTTGCCTTAATTTATAAGTATTTAAAACAAAGGAAAACGTAACAAGACTATCAGTGAAAGTCTGCTCCGAAAAGTTTCTGCTCTGACAAAGACCTCAGATGTCGGAGGCACACAAGTGTGTTTCAAGCAGACACATGAATGAACACAATTGCATACGGCGTTCTGCCATCAATACACATACAATATGTGAGCGTCTCCGACGAAGCATTCGAAGCGCTCTCATTGGTTTTTGATGTGCTGCTACTGAGGGCCATTCACACTGGCAGTGAAAAAAGGTCAATGCGAATCAAGTAAATTGAGTTCCTGTCCTGGAATCATGGACACTCGAATCAGCTGTTCGCAACGAGGCATCCGTACACTTCAGCGCTATTTCACTCGCAAGCACTTTTCTGCGTTGAGCCACAACTCGACATCGTCGACAGGCTAGCGCTCACAAGAGACGTTGCCTGGTATGTACGCGAAAAAGGAAAATACGAACGATCTGTGGTGGACCGTGTTGACGTGGTGGCCAAATCTTCGGTGTTCGCAAGGAACAGGCCTACTGCTGGTAAGACCGCTAAGTATTTGTTCGATCACAACCTGCGTGTTGTTCAGGGCAGATAAATAAGGTGTGTCGGTAGTTCTACCTAGACTGTTTTGTATTTAGAAAATGCTTCTCTAGCGCTAGAAAAGTACTTTAGCAAATCTGAAGTCAGCGTAGGAACAGCGATAAAGCGGGCGTTGAAGCTCTTAAAAAAATGTAACAAGAAAAACTGACGTCTAATGTTAAGAAAGCAAAAAGGATAAGGCAGATGTGTTTTTCCACAAAAAAAAAAAAAAAAACACTCTAGCAAGGTATTGCGTTTAGGACATTAGTTTCTGAGTGAGAATCATGGCAAGTGCTTGTTGCGGGATTTCAGCAGAAAATGTGGAATACCGTGACCCTATAAGATCCTTACGTCTTGGCAAACTCTGAGGTTGTCGTTTGTTTTCTGGCAAATGATAGTGTAAGCACCGGCTGGGGCTTCAGTAAAGTGACATTCAGGACATATTATTCACTACCACATAATCCTTTATTGCATTGCATCAGTGATTGTATCACGAAATATAATGATGAGGGGCGTTCCTTAACACTTACGGAATGACGGCTGTGTCTTTTTTAAAAACTACTGCCTTTATAAACCGAGTGTTCAAAATTAAGCTTTACAGAATTTTAAAAATATCACCTGCGTCAAATAGCATAATTGTTATCGTTGAGCTGAGTTATTCGAAGAGGTGGACATTATTAGCACGAGAAATGGAAAGACATATTCAACTAATTAACAAAAAGTTGACTAATGAACTTCTTAGGTAATTACTTTAGGCACATATTGTAACGGTATTTCGAGGAGAACGTTCCACACGAGCGTCTCTGCACCGAACGCACTTCTTCCTCTTCTCCAGCGATGGTCCGCGCCGCTGTCTCGTGCGCGTGCACGAGCGGCATAAATTGCGCCACCCCACGAAACCAAGCCGGTGCGCGAGACGTAGCAGGACGCTCTTTTGACAGAGTGGCTCGCTGGCTACCGTCGTATAAGACTTGCTTGAGAGCAGACTTGCGGCAGTATTGCAATTTCCGAATTGTAGCCGGTGGGTTTGCAAGACGCACCCACTTGAAATGAATTTTCAGGATGACATCAGTTTCAAGATGTTATTTCCCAAAGTGTGGGACGAAATACATGGGCGTCCCAGGTACTATTGTGCTTCAATCTATAAAACAGCATTTTGATAAAAAAAGTAAGCGGAGCAACAGTGCATTTTTTGCGACGAGTTTGGTGGCGAATATTTCTAAACTGGTGTCATTCTGGAAACTCATTTCACATGGATGCGCCTCATAACTTCTAAAAATTTCAGAAATGTAAAAAAAAAATGAGCACCTTGTATAAAGAACACTTACATTGACTTCTGTGATAGGACGTTCATACAAACAGGTGTGTGCATTGGATAGAAGGCAGTCCCCGTTTTTCGCACCAATTTTCTCAGTAGCGAAGACAGATAACTGCTTAGAGATTTAGATAGTGTAGTTTCAAAGGAGTATAGATATGTAGACGGCTATTGAATTTTGGGTTCCAACGTAGACAGAGACGCTTTCAGGAATAGGGTGGTAGACACCTTTATTTCATTAGGTACACGACTAAACTTCACTTCCGAAGTACCGGTAGACACCAAGCTACAGTTATTTGATGTCAAGTTAGAATTTCAGTCAGATACCATTTGTTGGCCCTCACCCAGGATTGGAAAGCCTCGTCTGAGCTGCGCCTCTGACCATACCATAGGCGTATTCAAAAATGGTACAGTAGTTGCTTACTTTTGCGTCTGCTTTGTTTAAATCTTATTTTCACTCTGTGATCCAGGCACAACAGGTTGCCCGTTTGCGGGAGGCTGGCTATCCACTCACAGTATTGCAGACTTCGTGTGGCAGTTTAATGAAGCTAAAACAAGACAAGGAACCAACTACGAAGAAAATCAGGCAGATGGAAGAACCTTCACAGGTTTCTGTAATTACTTATGTACATGACCTCTCCCAGAGATTAAGAAAAGTAGCAGGTAACCACGAGGTAAAAGGGGCTTTTTCGTCAAAAAACGAAATAGCAAGTGTTTGTTCTAGGGTAAAACACGAATTTCATGGTAAGGATGACGTCAAAAATGACTGTATGTACTATAAGGCACAAGCATCAGCTTGTTGAATGTATGACGAATGTGGTATATAGGATTCCTATGACGTGCGGACACGTGCACGTCGGAGAAACCAGCAGATGTGTTAACACAAGATTAAACGAAGACATGCCTAGTTTAAAAGGACGTCCTTGCACACATTTGGCTTTGCATTGTAACGAGTGTGTGTGCACGCTCTGCTTTGAGAACACAGCCAATATTTTCAAACATTGTAACTAAAAACATCGAGGGGAATCGTGGAAGCGTTTTACATTTCACAGCAAAAAGATTGTGTGAGTCACCCATCTATGGCTATGTTAGATGTCCTCGTGTCTATAATTTTCAGATAATTCGCGGGTCGCTGTATACGCCCTAGATGTAATCTTAAGGTGTTATGCGCAAATCTGTGTGAAATATAACTCTGATTCTTCCCGAAAAATAAAACGAGTTGTTCGAAAGCGCTTGTCCTTGTGTATATTTCTTTTTCCCCGTTTGTGTTCCGCGAAATTTCATGATAAACTTTTTTGGGAATATGCCAGAGCTGGGGTGCTATGTAGGATGCACTATTTTTTCGCTCGCCCGAGTTTTCTCGATGTTTGCAAGTTTATACGGCCGATAAAACTGCTATCCTCACTTTGTATATAGCTGTCCACTAATTTACTATCGCAATCAATGCTTCGACTTCGGGCGAAACTGTGATATTTTTTTGCCAAGTGTTAGTTTTATTATTGCCAGCATGAGGACAACAAATCTTGTATATGAAATGTATCTTCCATATAACCGCCCGATGTGATCGCCCAGGGGCTTTGGCATTGGGCTGCTCAGCTCGAGCTCGCTGATTCGACCTCTTCCGTGGCGGCCTCATTTAAATGGAGGCGAATTGCAAACACACTCGTCTGTACTTAGATTTAGGTGCACGGTAAAGAACCCCAGGTGGTCAAAATGAATCCGAACTCCTACACTACGTACCTGATAATCATGTGGTGGTTTTGAGACTTAAAATCTGAGAATTTTTACATATATTTTTACATTTCAGGTGACCCAATCTCTCACGCGCAGCGACTACATCTCTTTACTCAGTGATTAAAGATCACGCCGAGTCAGTAAATAAGAGTATACGCAGCTTTGGATATGAAGAACGATCGCAGAGCTGATGCGCAAAATTTAGCGTTGACAGAGGCATTGCAGTTGCATTGAAATTTCACATTTAGCTCGTAATTCCAGTAACTTCGGGTTGCAAATGTAAAACTATTTTGACAACAAAGTCTCGGTATGTTACTGAGAAGTAGTTTACCTTGAACATTAGTGGGTTACCACGCGCTATCGTTCCCAAATATGTAGCATGCCTTGCACTAGTATTTTGCGAGTAAATCTCATCGGCACTTTCTAATGCAGAAAAAAATTGCTTGTTTAGGTTAGCATAATACTATTTTTGTTCAACGCGCTTTCCGGCTACCGGAAACTAATCGGAACACATTATTTTATCAGTGTAATAATAAAAATATTACGTTTAAAAGAGCGCAGAAAGGCTTGTAAACATTTAGCCTTTTTACGTCTTTATTGCAATCTGCTTAATAAGATAATTCGTCTTGATTAATAATCAACTTCTGAGTTATTATAATTAGATAAAAGTGTCAATGAGAAAATTGTAGAGAAGCATGAGAAACTCTGGTTACAGCTTTCTGTTGCTCCATAGGAGCTACATAAAAGTGTTTTTCCGAGCGTGAAAGATGCCTGCGAATACACGCAAAGTGCCTCGCGTGGCCAGTCGCGCGTCCCGGCCCCCCGGAGTCGAACGCGCCCTCTCCTCCCTGCCTTGCGGCCCGGGCCTCCCGGAATGGAACACGTCCCCCTCTCTTACCTCCTCCCGGAACTTTGCTCGCTACGTAAGACCTTTCCCCCTTTCCCCCCTTGCCTGCGCGAGACTGAACCGCAATCGCCGGCTCACCCACGCCAACTTTCACTCGTATATATTACATACGGCGCGCGGCGAGGATTTTATCCCGTTGGACTTTATACGGAACCTCACGGAACCTCAGCCCTGAACCTTATACGGAACCTCAGCCGACAGCAGAAATGAGCATGGAGTGTCGGCATAATTGCTATCCTAATAAAGGAAATTCGCGTGATTCAAACATAGAAAGCGCATAAATCTCTTGGAAGTGCGTTTTTGAAGGTTCGGTGTGCCCCTGCAAGTTTTATATTGAGTGGCCGTCGCATTCGGGCTCTTGTTTCGAATGCTGTAGGCAAGCTTACACCACCGTGTGTTGAAGGATCTTCCGTTTCATCCAACGTAACAACGACCACACATCAAAAGAACACTGGTAAGGAGCATTTGACTAATGGCAACAACTTGGCGTAGACTTCACAAATCGCGCTGCAGAGTCTTAGCCGTTCATTGACGCCCAGAGACATTCAACTGAGAAGTCCACATCAGTGCATATAAGAGAGTTAGAAAGAAACAGAAAATGACAAGTCGATGGCTAGGATATTAAACTGGATGAGGCATTGCCCTCGACAAGAGGAAGAAGGTGGTAGTAGGCAGCAAGTGTTAAAAAAAGAGAAAGAATGAAATATTTAGTTCCTTGTAATATCCTGCAAACATACTGGACGCGTAAAATGTGTTGTAATGCAATGCGCCATGTTGTAAGTGCATTCTGAAGGCTTTTAGAAAGCTTCCGTTTGAGTGCTGTATCACCAAGATGCATCACACATTCGCATCTACAACGTTTTCTTCTTGTAAATACCAGTGACTCTCCACGTTCAATATTTGAAAAGGAAGCTGACATCAGAGGGTAATTTTCGTAGCAGTAAATGCTTGTTCCTACCAGACCTGAAAAGTCCTGCGCCCCTAGCCAGTTTGATAATGACGTCGAATCAACTCTCTTTCTTTCCTGAGTTATAAAATAACACATTACTTCTGAAAGGGAAGAAGGACAAGTCCGGCACAAGGGATAGTAGAATGCCTTTAGCCTGGCGGTTATAAGTTCACCTGCTCCCAGAAAGTAGCATAAGTAAAACAGTTATTTTCGTACCTTTACATGTCAACTTCTATGAGGGCGAGAATAATTTGGGGCTTAATGAACTTTAAAGTTCACCCTAATCACCTCGCTTTCTTTTTTATTATATTTGCAAACTACATCGCCATCTAAAAAAACAACAGAAAAATAAAAGCCACAAACAAGTGATATTAGAATGTTTGAACGTGGCTATGCCTACATAAACGTTGGACTGCTCGGAAGTCACTACGCTTCTAAGGAAACCAATCTGCTTGCAAGTAGGAAGAATGCTTCTTGAAACATTTGTACTCGTTTGCGAATTCATTGCAGTCACGCATGGGACATCCATTACAAATATTTCAAAGGTGAGATGTCTGCAATATTTCTAAAATATTTCTAAAATTTATATTCGAAATATTTCTAAAAGGGACTTTTTTGCAATTTCAACGAGGCAGTTATGCCACGGGAGTGTGAACGCTCCTATATGTCGTTAATTTTTCTGTTTCGTATAATACCGAAGTACCGGTAATAATTTGTTGACCTCTTTGATAACCCGCGCAATGGCTTTCTACTGAGGTATCCACTGTAAGTATAAAATTTAGTGTGTTCATTTCATGAGTGCCTGAACAATTCAGGTGCGTGGAACAACAGAACTCGATTAGAGTGGTGTCTTGACTTTATAAATGGGTTCCTTTTAACAATCATTCAAGCCACGTCGTAAAGTTAGCGCAATTCTATACTTTTCAGTTGATGGCTACTACACATTCAAAGTGTAACGCAAGCAATCTGGTGTATACGCAATGTTTCAAATATGAGAATAGGCGCCTACGAAATAGATATATATATATAGGCATAACGTCCGCGAACCGAGAAATCTTAAAAATTCGGTGCACAACCATGTTCAATGCACGAGTGTACTTAGCAGAATTTTACCTTCGGGATGATACTTTTACTTTCAAACTGAACTAACCCTTTACATATGTTAAAAATCATATATTATTTCATTGCGTGTGTGGTGGAGGAAGAACATCATCGAGTGGTGAAAGATGAAGAGTGTTCTGCAGATGCCGTTTGTGATTTCATTAAATGAACAAAACAAACAGGATTTCAAGTTCCTACTTATATAAATGATCTTAGTGATATCTGTATGCTAAATCCTAGCATTACTCTTATAAATTGTTCTGTTTAGCGAAACTGTTAATCTGTCTGATTTATTGCTCAATTGCACATTACTTGTAGTTTGTTGAAATATTATGTAAAAGTTGAGGCGCCCTATTCTTGACCAATAACCCAGCGTGCGTATGAGTCATATTATAGGGTAATTATCATCAGCAGCAGCCTTGTCCTGTCTGCTGCTCCCAATGTTACCCCTTTTTTATTAAACGCCTATCGTGAACTCAACATTGCGGTGGAGGTGTGGCGTAAGCCAACCAACAACGGAACCGCTACCACTCTGACTTCGTTGAAGTCGTCACCCCGCAGGACTGCCTCCTTCTTCGCCCGGCAAGTTAAACGACCGCACCGGCAGCTCTTGGCATTATCGCAAAAAAGCTTCGCACCATCTGCCCGAAAACGAATTAGGACGTGGAGGAATCGCTCACCCAATAAAAGCGGGCAAACAAGTACAACAAATCGAATTCTGCCGCCCAACTTTCAAGCATGGTTTTATTTCTTACTGATACTGCTCTTGTATGGTGTGAGAACCACGAACAAACCTGACGATATGGAAGCGCATTTTGGAGGAGATAAAGAAGTGTGGACCACAGTGCAAACTGGGACAGGCGATATTCTAATACACATTAAGAGAAAAAAATGTAGCTGGGCAGGCCTGCATGCCTATGATGAATAAACGGTGGACCATTATAGTTACAGAATGGGTAGCAAGAGAAGGGAAGCGCAGTCGAGGATAGCAGAATACTAGGTGGGGTGATGAAGTTAGGAAATTTGCAGGCGCAAGTTGGAATCAGCGAGCGCAAGGCAGGGGTTATTGGAGGTCGCAGGGAGAGGCCTTCGCCCTGCCGGGACATAAAAATAGGCCGATGTTGATGATGAAAGAAGTGTTTTGGTGACTCTGCTGAGAAAAAGACATGTGCTGAGCGGACTTGTACACAGAGGGTCCAGCTACCTGGAGAAAGCTGCCTAACTTACTTGTTCAGAATTGGACTTACTGTTCAATTCTGAAGCTGTTCAGAGAAGCGAATGCTACTTTGTCCGAAGAAGTTAACGTGGGACATTAGCTTAAAGGAATAGCAGAGAATGCCAATAACTTCCTGAGCGGTCAAGAAATTCTGTATTAAGTATCTGATGTTATACAGCACTGGCGCACATTTAACACCTTGAAGCCGCGCAGACTAAAGCTGTAATTCAGTCGTTTGGCCAATGTTCCCATGGGGGCCAGCGTTGACGTGACGTCAAATGTAGATTTTTCTTTAACTATAGTTCTACCGTTTTGTCAAGAGTTGCTTAAACATAAAAAGATGTCACATGGCATAAGCCTACTTTCGGTAAGACATGGCAGTCTCTCAGGTTGCGAATTTCGAGTTTCCGCTGGTGAACGCAGTGGATGCTGCTTAATCCAGACGCCTACGGCTTTAGCCTATATTCCGAGATGCAGCTACGCTCAGCATTGCCCTTTCAATTGAACGCTCATTGCGCCAACCGACGAGCGGTTATGATGCGTCACAATTTCGTGAATCTTGGTACGCCAGCGTTCTTCTTCTTGTTCTTCCTGCGATTTTACTAGCCAAAACCAGTTCTGATTATGAGGTATGCTGTAGTGGAGGGCTCCGGATTAATTTTGACCACCTAGGGTTCCTTAACGTGCACTACAACGCAAGCACACGGGCGATTCTGCATTTAGCCTCCATCGAAATGCCGCTGCCACGGCCTGGATTCGATCCCGTGACCTTGTGCTCAGCAGCGCAACCCCTTAGCTAACTGAGCCACCGGGGCGGGTGCGAACGTTCCAGAGCACTTCGAAGGGCAACGACTACTTTGCCCGGTTCTAGTGTGCTACGGCTGCGACGTACCTGGTCGCATATCGACATTGTAATCACCCGCGAGGGTCCCGTTAAGAGCGACCACCAACCTGGTGTCCCACATTTTCATGCACGCCGGTCCGCCTAATCACGTCCCAGCAGCGGCTTGTGGCACGGAAGCTTCAGCCTGTGACGCCTCGCAATTGGTCATTTGTAAAAGTACGCATTGGCCACGTGGGCCCTTTCAGGCACTCTTCGAAAAGCAACCGATGGATCATAGTGCGTGTTGATCATCTCTCTAGCTATTGGGAGGCCGCGGCCCTGCCATCTGCGACTACAATCGAAGTTCCCCTTGTCTGTTGTGGCTGCATTCCATCATACGACATCATGGCCCTCCTCAAGCCATAATAAGCGACCATGAACGCATCTTTACCGCCGCTGTTGCCGAAGAGTACCACCGCACGTGTGTTTCAGAATTTTGACACTCGAACCCTTACCACCCGCGGACGCCTGGCGTCACCGCGCGCAAAAGTGGGACACTTTTGAACATGCTTTCCATGTACACTTCGTCTGAGCATAAGAGCTAAGACAACGTCTTGGGATTCATCACATATGCTTTTAATTACGCTCAAAATGAGACGACTGACTACAGTCGTCTTGTTTATTTATTGTTCGATACTTTCGGCCTCCGCCTTATACACTAGGTACCATATTTTCCTATTCTGACAATGAAGATCCTTGCCCTGCTGAGACTGTATACCTCGCCGAAGACGCTCATTGTCTTGCCCGTCTGCGTATGATGACTTCGCAGTGTTTGTGAATGATACATTACGATAGCAACCATCGGCACGTAACCTATGCTTCTGATGACCTCTTGTGGGTTTGGACGCCAGTGGGCAAGCGTTGCTTTTGTCGTGAACAGATCATCGACTATCTGAAGCCCGTCGTTTTTATTGACCGTCTAAGGGAGGGTGGTTGTCGGTTAGTGCGACTCAGTGCTAGTAGAAGAGGCTCCGTGAAGACCAAAATCGCATATGTGGCCCGCCTGAAGCCCTTCAGTCAATGAGAGTCTGAGTGAAACACGCGACGCGGATCGTTGGCGAGGGCGGCTCGATAGTCGTAATCGGGCGATCGATGCTATTCAGTTGTTAACGCATTGGGGAAGATTATTTGGCAGCATACATAAGTTATATTATCATTCATCTATTTTGTTTCAAGCTCCAATAATAATTGATACTCATTACTGTGAGCTCCTGTCCTTAACTCCAATGCTTTCAGCATAGTGAGAAATGGTCCCCAAAAAAAGTGTGGGTTTTCTGAAAACAGTCAGGCTTCCTGGGCAGTACGCTCTTTGGGTTCATATCGGTTCGCATTCGTGCGGCAAATCCAATGGCCGCCAAATATATGAACTAGCAGCTAGGATGTAACTTACAACATTTCTCTCTCATCTGCACCAGATATAAAGCAGATTGTTCCGGGTATTGCTCGTCTACCTCTATACAATCTTACCGTCTAAGAAAAGCACACTGTCATTTATTTGGCCCAGAAATTGTGTTGGGATTTTCGGTTTTATTATTTCATTACAATCAAGACTAAACCGGCCTCAAGTGTACGAGCCTACGTGGGCTTCACGGAACTATCCGAATTACCTCAATAATAAAGTCTGTGTCAATCTGAGTAAATATTCTTAATTATTTGGCAGGAGAGATGCCGTTGCGAAATTCAAGCACCTACCAAATCAAGACGAATTTCAGGTACCGAAATAAAAGTGGAAAATTGTAAGTTTTGTTGGATTGCTTTGTCCGCAGCTAAGCGAAAATCGCTCCTTTCGGCGTCGGCGCGTTACCAAGAAACTTTACTCACGCTTTGACTGGAAAGTCACGTTCCTAAGTTCTTGAATATTACTGCTGCACAGAAAAAAACAACAACAGTGCCTCTTTCGAAAGAAAATCATTAGTGCACGTTAGCACAGCCATCGCATTATGTGTTAGCGTCCTCCAACAGGCGAATATATAAATTTACCGCAAGGATCACAATCTGCGCCTCACCATATCAGACCCTTCAGGCTTTCACTTTTTAGTGGATTGAAGCTTGTTCTGCGCCGCAGCAAGGGTTGACAATGCCGGTATGTGCCATCCGTACGGAGCGAAAGAGAACTTACATGACTAGCTATTCGATCGACGCCCACAGAGGGAATGTGTGTAACCCCGCCATTACAAAGAGCATAAAAAATTACTTAGAACGATTATACGTGATTTAAAAGCTTGTTGGGAACCCTAGACAGATTGAAGCCGGACAAACTTATCACTGAGCTATCCTTCCATGGTCGCTCTTGGTAATTAATTGTACGTGCCATGCCAGGCGGTGGTAGTGGGGACATTTTCTATGTATATTCATCATCATCATCATCAGCAGCAGCGGCAGCCTATATTTATGTCCACTGCAGGACGAAGGCCTCTCCCTGCGACCTCCAATTACCCCTGTCTTGCGCTAGCATATTCCAACTTGCGCCTGCAAATTTCCTAACTTCATCATCCCACCTGGTTTTCTGCCATCCTCGACTGCGCTTCCCTTCTCTTGGTATCCATTCTGTAACCCTAATGGTCCACCGGTTATCCATCCTACGCATTACATGGCCTGCCCAGCTCCACTTCTTCCGCTTAATGTCAACTAGAATATCTTCTATCCCCGTTTGTTCTCTGATCCACACCGCTCTCCTCCTGTCCCTTAACGATAGGCCTAACATTTTTCGTTCCGTCGCCCTTTATGCGGTCCTTAACTTCTCGAGCTTCTTTGTTAACCTCCAAGTTTCTGCTCCATATGTTAGCACTGGTAGCAGGCAATTGTTTTGCACTTGTCTTTTAAACGACAGTGGTAAGCTACCAGTTAGGATTTGGCAATGCCTGCCGTATGCACTCCAACCCAAATTTATATTTCTTTCTCATGATCATGTATATTCTAGAACACGTAAATCAATACTTAAGGATGAAGGTGACATGGCGTTCATCGCTAAGAAGTTCTTTTCGCGAAGATATCGAAATTATTTAAAGAATGGTAAGCGCGATTATGGCTTGCGCTGTCGGAGCCTCCGTGATACCCTGTAGATTCAGTGAGTAGCTGAGGTCTACTGATCTTATTTTATTACTCACAGGTACCAGGAAGGAAAGGTCAAGTTGAGGCTTTTGTTCCACTTTTTAGCAGATAGTGTATTTCTTTGGTGCGGTGAATGGAAAATGTCCGCTCGCAAACAAACGCCCTAAATGTCTACAAAAATGTACTGAATAACTAATAAGTTAACGTTTGGAGGTATTCTTGCACAAAGTTGTCATGATGGGTCAAGTTAGGTGCCTTTTGGGTAATTAGATGCATTGTGGGAAATTACGCATATTCGGTTATTTGAGCTTTGGAGCTCTATGTGGTAATCAGCAGCGCGCAGTTTAAGAACAATCGCGCTTATTATAAATAAATTGCGTAGGAATAAAAGTGCGGTTAAATCCAAACTTATTCAAAGAACGTAATTTGCAGGTGTTCTGATGAAGACGTAAGAAATTAAGAAATATGTGCTAATTGGCGTTGTTGGTACTGGACGTGAGGCGAAATGTTTGTTCTCTGTCAGCTGTACATATGCATATGAAATTTAGAACTATATATGTATACGCTTATTGAAATAGGCCCCGAAATTTTTTATTTTGTATGCATAAGAAGGCCAGCACAGGCAATTTCCGAACTGTTATCACAGCCTTTCAAACACTCCAGATGTCAATCCTGTATAATACTCGTAAACATCAGAAATAGCCCAATATTTCTACTTGAAACATTCCAAACACATAGGAGAGGCCATGCACACGTAGAATCACTTTCTGAAAATACGTTTCTATGTGCAGGAGTATTAATTTGAGAGCGTTCAATGTAACAGCCTTGCGTTCATATCGACCAGTAAGTACCACGATAGCTGTGACTATAGGCGCGGCTCGATGATGTGGTAAGGAATGTGAACGAAAGTGTAGAAACCAGACGAATATTTTGCACGAAGTCATCAGAATTCTATAACAATGAGCATGGCCGTAGCTATTTTTTTTTGCCTGGAAAACTGGTGCACTGAACCCTGTGTTGAAATTAGGCAATGTAGCACTAGCTTGTAAGATTTTTTTAGAGTTAAAACCGCTGACAAATATCAGATTCTCTTTTTTTCCAGGTGTTGGACACCTCAGAGAGAACGTGGATATACTCGGGAACACGTAACCGCGATGACTATAAGTGTGCCTCTTATAAGAAGCAAGTTATCCGATGTGCATACGACTTTTGCTTTTATTACTACAGTTATCGTTATTATAATGGAACCTGTGCCAAGTAAGTATTCTCGCGTGCTTGGGTCTTGAGTTATAAAGCTCAATTTGCCGTACATGGGTTTGAAAAGAAAAGCACTCACCGGCAGAAAACTCATAAAATGCGTTTCTAAGATTCATTCGGTACAAAAACCGACATAATAAAGTAGTGGGCAGAGTATTCTCGGTAATAGCAATCGTTTGTGCAAGAGAGAGAAATAAAGTTTATTGTTAGACCAGGCTTCTTCGACTTGAGCCCAAAGGTGGGTGGCCATCATCGTC